>NC_042989.1:40656871-40669371 GCF_901001165.1 Salmo trutta
TCTCCCCCTCTCTCTCGCTCCTCTCTCTCACCCCCCCCTCCCTCTCTAACCCCCCCCGGGGTTGGAGCGTTGATGATAACAGTGGCAGGTCTGAAGCTGCTTCGTTCCTCCTACAGCAGCCCCACCTACCAGTACATCACAGTACTCTTCACCGTCCTCTTCTTCACCTTCGACTACCGCAACCTATCAGAGACCCTGCTGCTGGACCTCTTCCTCATGTCCATCGTTTTCAGCAAGGTGAGGGGAACTAAGGGAGCTGATACCTGGGAGATGTTTATTAGTAGGGCTGACCCCATTTAGTCGACTGGTCGATTTTGTTTGGTCGACTGAGATTTAGGCTGTCGGTCCGGTATGGTTCAGTACCGCTGGTCCAGTATGGTTCACTTGGTAGAGCACTTTCAACACCAAAGGTCATGGGTTCAATTCCCGCTGACTCAAGGACTGTGCTTTAATTCCAGGAAGATGTTCCCTCTGCCCTCTTTTACTCCACTTCGTACATTTGATGGGATTGGATTTTCTGCAAGCATTACTGGATAGAGACCAGCATTACTGGGTAGAGACCAGCATTACTGCAGGAAACTGGGTAGAGACCAGCATTACTGGGTAGAGACCAGCATTACTGGGTAGAGACCAGCATTACTGCAGGAAACTGGGTAGAGACCAGCATTACTACAGGAAACTGGGTAGAGACCAGCATTACTGCAGGAAACTGGGTAGAGACCAGCATTACTGCAGGAAACTGGGTAGAGACAAGCATTACTGCAGGAAACTGGGTAGAGACCAGCATTACTGCAGGAAACTGGGTAGAGACGAGCATTACTGCAGGAAACTGGTAGAGACGAGCATTACTGCAGGGAAACTGGGTAGAGGACCAGCATTATTGCAGGAACTTGGTAGAGACCAGCATATTGCAGGAAACTGGGTAGAGACCAGCATTACTGCAGGAACTGGGTAGAGACCAGCATTACTGCAGGAAACTGGGTAGAGACCAGCATTACTGCAGGAAACTGGGTAGAGACCAGCATTACTGCAGGAAACTGGGTAGAGACCAGCATTACTGCAGGAAACTGGGTAGAGACCAGCATTACTGCAGGAAACTGGGTAGAGACCAGCATTACTGCAGGAAACTGGGTAGAGACCAGCATTACTGCAGGAAACTGGGTAGAGACAAGCATTACTGCAGGAAACTGGGTAGAGACCAGCATTATTGCAGGAAACTGGGTAGAGACCAGCATTACTGCAGGAAACTGGGTAGAGACCAGCATTACTGCAGGAAACTGGGTAGAGACCAGCATTACTGCAGGAAACTGGGTAGAGACCAGCATTACTGCAGGAACTGGGTAGAGACCAGCATTACTGCAGGAAACTGGGTAGAGACCAGCATTACGGCAGGAAACTGGGTAGAGACCAGCATTATTGCAGGAAACTGGGTAGAGACCAGCATTACTGCAGGAAACTGGGTAGAGACCAGCATTACTGCAGGAAACTGGGTAGAGACCAGCATTACTGCAGGAAACTGGGTAGAGACCAGCATTACTGCAGGAAACTGGGTAGAGACCACATTACTGCAGGAAACTGGGTAGAGACAAGCATTACGGCCAGGAACTGGGTAGAGACCAGCATTACTGCAGGAAAACTGGGTAGTAGACCAGCATTACTGCAGGAAACTGGGTAGAGACCAGCATTACTGCAGGAAACTGGGTAGAGACGAGCATTACTGCAGGAAACTGGGTAGAGACGAGCATTATTGCAGGAAACTGGGTAGAGACGAGCATTACTGCAGGAAACTGGGTAGAGATGAGCATTACTGCAGGAAACTGGGTAGAGACCAGCATTACTGCAGGAAACTGGGTAGAGACCAGCATTACTGCAGGAAACTGGGTAGAGACCAGCATTACTGCAGGAAACTGGGTAGAGACCAGCATTACTGCAGGAAACTGGGTAGAGACCAGCATTACTGCAGGAAACTGGGTAGAGACCAGCATTACTGCAGGAAACTGGGTAGAGACCAGCATTACTGCAGGAAGCTGAGTAGAGACGAGCATTTTGGCAGGAAACTGGGTAGAGACGAGCATTACTGCAGGAAACTGGGTAGAGACGAGCATTACTGCAGGAAACTGGGTAGAGACCAGCATTACTGCAGGAAACTGGGTAGAGACCAGCATTACTGCAGGAAACTGGGTAGAGACCAGCATTACTGCAGGAAACGGGTAGAGACCAGCATTACTGCAGGAAACTGGGTAGAGACCAGCATTACTGCAGGAAACTGGGTAGAGACCAGCATTACTGCAGGAAACTGGGTAGAGACCAGCATTACTGCAGGAAACTGGGTAGAGACCAGCATTACTGCAGGAAACTGGGTAGAGACCAGCATTACTGCAGGAAACTGGGTAGAGACCAGCATTACTGCAGGAAACTGGGTAGAGACCAGCATTACTGCAGGAAACTGGGTAGAGCCAGTTGGAGGGTGAGTGAACGAGGATGGCGAGAAGGGAAAGTCTTCCCAGAATGAAACACAGACCTGTTCTTTATGATAGAATATAAGGATTAATATATAAAAAATCTGACCAGAGTATGTTTCCTACCTCCCCCTACCCACATAGGAAAATAAGATGGCTGACTAAATATGGCACATTTACAGAAATATTGATCAATGTGTATTTTCACGGTAAATGGAAGAAAGGAAGGAAAATGTAAGCTCCTCACGACGCCAGGACAGCGGAGTCAATCACCACCTTCCGGAGACACCTGAAACCCCACCTCTTTAAGGAATACCAGGGATAGGATAAAGTAATCCTTCTAACACCCCACCCCCCCCCCCCCCCCCCCCCAAAAAAAAAGATTTAGATGCACTATTGTAAAGTGGTTGTTCCACTGGATATCATAAGGTGAATGCACCCAATTTGTAAGTCGCCCTGGATAAGAGCGTCTGCTAAATTACTTAAATGTAATGTAAATGTAGTACATATGAAGTTAACTCTCTCTCTCTCTCCTGTTGTGTAGCTCTGGGAGCTGTTCTACAAGCTGCGTTTTGTCTACACCTACATCGCTCCGTGGCAGATCACCTGGGGGTCGGCTTTTCACGCCTTCGCTCAACCCTTCGCTGTGCCTCGTATCCTTCTCTTTTTTTTACCGTGGTCAGATGAGCCTCCCACGTGATCTCTACCGTCAGATCTTTTACAGGTTTCTCCTTTTCCACAGAACAGCTACTAATCATAAAAAATTAAAGATGGATGCCCACAGAGTGTTGAAGGACCTTGTTTTTCATGTTGATCATGTCCTGGAGATGGTATAGATGGTCATTTATCTGAGAGTAGGACTTGACGTATCTAGGTTTTATCTTAAGGTTATGTGAGGTGTGTAAAATCTCCTTGACTCCTTACTCTCTCCCAGACTCTGCCATGCTGTTTGTTCAGGCTGTAGTGTCAGCTGTCCTCTCCACTCCTCTCAACCCATTCTTGGGCAGCGCCATCTTCATCACCTCCTACGTCAGACCTGTCAAGTTCTGGGAGAGAGACTACAAGTAAAAATCATCTCTCTGATACTAGTCTGTCTGTCTGTCTGTCTGTTACGGTACTCCTCTTGGTAGAGCTGTCTCGCTCTGTCTGTCTAGCTGTTGTTCTGTCTGTCTGTCTCTCTGTCTGTCTCGCTCTCTTTCCCTCTCTCTGTCTGTCTAGCTGTTTTTCTGTCTCTGTCCGTCTCGCTCTCTGTCTCTGTCCGTCTCGCTCTCTCTCTGTCCGTCTCGCTCTCTCTCTGTCCGTCTCGCTCTCTCTCTGTCCGTCTCGCTCTCTCTCTGTCCGTCTCGCTCTCTCTCTGTCCGTCTCGCTCTCTCTCTGTCCGTCTCGCTCTCTCTCTGTCCGTCTCGCTCTCTGTCTCTGTCCGTCTCGCTCTCTGTCTCTGTCCGTCTCGCTCTCTGTCCGTCTCGCTCTCTGTCTGTCTGTTTCTCTCTCTCTGTCTGTCCCTCTCGCTCTCTGTCTGTCCCTCTCGCTCTCTGTCTAGCTGTTTTTCTGTCTGTCTAGCTGTTTTTTTTGTCGCTCTCTGTCTGTCTGTTTCTCTCTCTGTGTCTGTCTGTCTGTAGTCATTTTACTCCTCTTGGTAGATGTGTGTTGGTAGTATCAGTCGGAGTGAGTTTCTCATTGATCTGTTCTCTATTGCAGCACTAAGAGAGTGGATCACTCCAACACCAGACTGGCTTCTCAACTGGACAGAAACCCAGGTGGGTGGAATCTGTCTCTGTCTGTCTCTGCATTTACATGACATGTTAGTCATTTAGCAGACTCTCTTATCCAGAGGCACTTACACTTCATTCATCTTCAGATAGCTAGGTGGACAACCACATATTACAGTAGTTAGTATATTCAGATAGCTAGGTGGGACGACCACATATTACAGTAGTTAGTATATTCAGATAGCTAGTAGGGACAACCACATATTACAGTAGTTAGTATATTCAGATAGCTAGGTGGACAACCACATATTACAGTAGTTAGTATATTCAGATAGCTAGGTGGACAACCACATATTACAGTAGTTAGTATATTCAGATAGCTAGGTGGACAACCACATATTACAGTAGTTATATTCAGATAGCTAGGTGGGACGACCACATATTACAGTAGTTAGTATATTCAGATAGCTAGGTGGGACAACCACATATTACAGTAGTTAGTATATTCAGATAGCTAGGTGGACAACCACATATTACAGTAGTTAGTATATTCAGATAGCTAGGTGGACAACCACATATTACAGTAGTTAGTATATTCAGATAGCTAGGTGGGACGACCACATATTACAGTAGTTAGTATATTCAGATAGCTAGGTGGACAACCACATATTACAGTAGTTAGTATATTCATCTTCAGATAGCTAGGTGGGACGACCACATATTACAGTAGTTAGTATATTCAGATAGCTAGGTGGACAACCACATATTACAGTAGTTAGTATATTCAGATAGCTAGGGGGGACGACCACATATTACAGTAGTTAGTATATTCAGATAGCTAGGTGGACAACCACATATTACAGTAGTTAGTATATTCAGATAGCTAGGTGGACAACCACATATTACAGTAGTTAGTATATTAATCTTCAGATAGCTAGGTGGGACGACCACATATTACAGTAGTTAGTATATTCAGATAGCTAGGTGGACAACCACATATTACAGTAGTTAGTATATTCAGATAGCTAGGTGGACAACCACATATTACAGTAGTTAGTATATTCAGATAGCTAGGTGGACAACCACATATTACAGTAGTTAGTATATTCAGATAGCTAGGTGGACAACCACATATTACAGTAGTTAGTATATTCAGATAGCTAGGAGGATAACCACATATTACAGTAGTTAGTATATTCAGATAGCTAGGTGGGACAACCACATATTACAGTAGTTAGTATATTCAGATAGCTAGGTGGGACGACCACATATTACAGTAGTTAGTATATTCAGATAGCTAGGTGGACAACCACATATTACAGTAGTTAGTATATTCATCTTCAGATAGCTAGATGGACAACCACATATTACAGTAGTTAGTATATTCATCTTCAGATAGCTAGGTGGACAACTACATATTACAGTAGTTAGTATATTCAGATAGCTAGGTGGACAACCACATATTACAGTAGTTAGTATATTCAGATAGCTAGGTGGGACAACCACATATTACAGTAGTTAGTATATTCAGATAGCTAGGTGGGACGACCACATATTACAGTAGTTAGTATATTCAGATAGCTAGGTGGACAACCACATATTACAGTAGTTAATATATTCATCTTCAGATAGCTAGGTGGGACGACCACATATTACAGTAGTTAGTATATTCAGGTAGCTAGGTGGGACAACCACATATTACAGTAGTTAGTATATTCATCTTCAGATAGCTAGGAGGGACAACCACATATTACAGTAGTTAGTATATTCAGATAGCTAGGTGGACAACCACATACTACAGTAGTTAGTATATTCAGATAGCTAGGTGGGACAACCTCATATTACAGTAGTTAGTATATTCATCTTCAGATAGCTAGGTGGACAACCACATATTACAGTAGTTAGTATATTCAGATAGCTAGGTGGGACAACCTCATATTACAGTAGTTAGTATATTAATCTTCAGATAGCTAGGTGGGACAACTACATATTACAGTAGTTAGTATATTCAGATAGCTAGGTGGGACAACCTCATATTACAGTAGTTAGTATATTCAGATAGCTAGGTGGACAACCTCATATTACAGTAGTTAGTATATTCAGATAGCTAGGTGGACAACCACATATTACAGTAGTTAGTATATTCAGATAGCTAGGTGGGACGACCACATATTACAGTAGTTAGTATATTCAGATAGCTAGGTGGGACAACCACATATTACAGTAGTTAGTATATTCAGATAGCTAGGTGGACGACCACATATTACAGTAGTTAGTATATTCAGATAGCTAGGTGGACAACCACATATTACAGTAGTTAGTATATTCAGATAGCTAGGTGGGACAACCACATATTACAGTAGTTAGTATATTCAGATAGCTAGGTGGACAAACACATATTACAGTAGTTAGTATATTCAGATAGCTAGGTGGACAACCACATATTTCAGTAGTTAGTATATTAATCTTCAGATAGCTAGGTGGGACAACTACATATTACAGTAGTTAGTATATTCAGATAGCTAGGTGGGACTACCACATATTACAGTAGTTAGTATATTCAGATAGCTAGGTGGGACAACCACATATTACAGTAGTTAGTATATTCAGATAGCTAGGAGGGACAACCACATATTACAGTAGTTAGTATATTCAGATAGCTAGGTGGACAACCACATATTACAGTAGTTAGTATATTCAGATAGCTAGGTGGGAAAACCACATATTACAGTAGTTAGTATATTCAGATAGCTAGGTGGGACGACCACATATTACAGTAGTTAGTATATTCAGATAGCTAGGTGGGACGACCACATATTACAGTAGTTAGTATATTCAGATAGCTAGGTGGGACGACCACATATTACAGTAGTTAGTATATTCAGATAGCTAGGTGGGACGACCACATATTACAGTAGTTAGTATATTCAGATAGCTAGGTGGGACAACCACATATTACAGTAGTTAGTATATTCAGATAGCTAGGTGGGACGACCACATATTACAGTAGTTAGTATATTCAGATAGCTAGGTGGGACGACCACATATTACAGTAGTTAGTATATTCAGATAGCTAGGTGGGACGACCACATATTACAGTAGTTAGTATATTCAGATAGCTAGGTGGGACGACCACATATTACAGTAGTTAGTATATTCAGATAGCTAGGTGGACAACCACATATTACAGTAGTTAGTATATTAATCTTCAGATAGCTAGGTGGGACGACCACATATTACAGTAGTTAGTATATTCAGATAGCTAGGTGGGACGACCACATATTACAGTAGTTAGTATATTCAGATAGCTAGGTGGGACGACCACATATTACAGTAGTTAGTATATTCAGATAGCTAGGTGGACAACCACATATTACAGTAGTTAGTATATTAATCTTCAGATAGCTAGGTGGGACGACCACATATTACAGTAGTTAGTATATTCATCTTCAGATAGCTAGGTGGGACAACTACATATTACAGTAGTTAGTATATTCAGATAGCTAGGTGGGACAACCACATATTACAGTAGTTAGTATATTCAGATAGCTAGGTGGACAACCACATATTACAGTAGTTAGTATATTAATCTTCAGATAGCTAGGTGGGACGACCACATATTACAGTAGTTAGTATATTCATCTTCAGATAGCTAGGTGGGACAACTACATATTACAGTAGTTAGTATATTCAGATAGCTAGGTGGGACAACCACATATTACAGTAGTTAGTATATTCAGATAGCTAGGTGGACAACCACATATTACAGTAGTTAGTATATTCAGATAGCTAGGTGGACAACCACATATTACAGTAGTTAGTATATTCATCTTCAGATAGCTAGGTGGGACGACCACATATTACAGTAGTTAGTATATTCAGATAGCTAGGTGGACAACTACATATTACAGTAGTTAGTATATTCAGATAGCTAGGAGGATAACCACATATTACAGTAGTTAGTATATTCAGATAGCTAGGAGGACAACCACATATTACAGTAGTTAGTATATTAATCTTCAGATAGCTAGGTGGACAACCACATATTACAGTAGTTAGTATATTCAGATAGCTAGGTGGGACGACCACATATTACAGTAGTTAGTATATTCAGATAGCTAGGTGGGACGACCACATATTACAGTAGTTAGTGTATTCAGATAGCTAGGTGGACAACCACATATTACAGTAGTTAGTATATTCAGATAGCTAGGTGGGACGACCACATATTACAGTAGTTAGTATATTCAGATAGCTAGGTGGGACGACCACATATTACAGTAGTTAGTATATTCAGATAGCTAGGTGGGACGACCACATATTACAGTAGTTAGTATATTCAGATAGCTAGGTGGGACGACCACATATTACAGTAGTTAGTATATTCAGATAGCTAGGTGGGACGACCACATATTACAGTAGTTAGTATATTCAGATAGCTAGGTGGGACTACCACATATTACAGTAGTTAGTATATTCAGATAGCTAGGTGGGACGACCACATATTACAGTAGTTAGTATATTCAGATAGCTAGGTGGGACGACCACATATTACAGTAGTTAGTATATTCAGATAGCTAGGTGGGACAACCACATATTACAGTAGTTAGTATATTCAGATAGCTAGGTGGGACGACCACATATTACAGTAGTAAGTATATTCAGATAGCTAGGTGGGACGACCACATATTACAGTAGTTAGTATATTCAGATAGCTAGGTGGGACGACCACATATTACAGTAGTTAGTATATTCAGATAGCTAGGTGGACAACCACATATTACAGTAGTTAGTATATTCAGATAGCTAGGTGGACAACCACATATTACAGTAGTTAGTATATTCAGATAGCTAGGGGGGACGACCACATATTACAGTAGTTAGTAGTATATTCAGATAGCTAGGTGGACAACCACATATTACAGTAGTTAGTATATTCAGATAGCTAGGTGGGACGACCACATATTACAGTAGTTATATTCAGATAGCTAGGTGGAACAACCACATATTACAGTAGTTAGTATATTCAGATAGCTAGGTGGGACAACCACATATTACAGTAGTTAGTATATTCAGATAGCTAGGTGGGACGACCACATATTACAGTAGTTAGTATATTCAGATAGCTAGGTGGACAACCACATATTACAGTAGTTAGTATATTCAGATAGCTAGGTGGACAACCACATATTACAGTAGTTAGTATATTCAGATAGCTAGGTGGACAACCACATATTACAGTAGTTAGTATATTCAGATAGCTAGGTGGGACAACCACATATTACAGTAGTTAGTATATTCAGATAGCTAGGTGGGACAACCACATATTACAGTAGTTAGTATATTCAGATAGCTAGGTGGGACGACCACATATTACAGTAGTTAGTATATTCAGATAGCTAGGTGGACAACCACATATTACAGTAGTTAGTATATTCAGATAGCTAGGTGGGACAACGACATATTACAGTAGTTAGTATATTCAGATAGCTAGGAGGGACAACCACATATTACAGTAGTTAGTATATTCAGATAGCTAGGTGGACAACCACATATTACAGTAGTTAGTATATTCAGATAGCTAGGTGGACAACCACATATTACAGTAGTTAGTATATTCAGATAGCTAGGTGGACAACCACATATTACAGTAGTTAGTATATTCAGATAGCTAGGTGGACAACCACATATTACAGTAGTTAGTATATTCAGATAGCTAGCAATTATTTTTCCCCGTCTTGTTGAAGTTTTAATTTGTCCTTTCCTCCATCAGGTTCTGACGACAACAACCTGAATTCTATATTCTACGAGCACCTGACGCGCTCCCTGCAGCACAGCCTCTGTGGAGACCTGTTGCTGGGCCGCTGGGGGAACTACACCACAGGGGACTGCTTTATCCTGGCTTCAGACTACCTCAACGCCCTGGTTCACCTGGTGGAGATCGGCAATGGACTGGTCACCTTCCAGCTCCGAGGACTGGAGTTCAGAGGTCAGGAGGAGGGATGGAGTCACATAAAATAAACTCAACTTGCTAGTTAAATAGCTCTCCTTCCTCCTGAGAAGTGTACACTCGTTCCCTACGCCCCACACATTTTAAAAGCGTTGTATTGGTGTAGGCTTGGCCTAGACAGAATTTTCCACATACCAGTCATGGAAGTGAACAAGTGTCATACTGGAGAAAGGACAGATTCTTCTGACGCAGCCTAGCAGAAATAAGACCTGGTTTTTATGGAAGTGGCTACAGTCGGTACACTTTCTATCACGATGTGAAGAGGCTTTCTTACAATTCTCTCAGGGCCTGATTTGACTTGATATAAGCGAGTACAATTCTGCCTGATGCTTCAATTGTTAGTTGATGTCAACGGGAGACTTTTGAGTTCAGCTTGCAGATCTCTCCAGTCAGAATAACTGCATTTACGTTTAAATCATAGTGTTCACCAGGTTTTTCTGAAGCCGTCCTGTCACTGTTAGGGTTATAGAGTTTATGAAGCATTATAGCATGTTTCTGAAGCCGTCCTGTCGCTGTTAGGGTTAGGTTATAGAGTTTATGAAGCATTATAGCATGTTTCTGAAGCCGTCCTGTCGCTGTTAGGGTTAGGTTATAGAGTTTATGAAGCATTATAGCATGTTTCTGAAGTTGTCCTGTCGCGGTTAGGTTATAGAGTTTATAAAGCATTATAGCATGTTTATGAAGCATTATAGCATGTTTCTGAAGCCGTCCTGTTGCTGTTAGGGTTAGGTTATAGAGTTTATGAAGCATTATAGCATGTTTCTGAAGCCGTCCTGTCGCTGTTAGGGTTAGGTTATAGAGTTTATGAAGCATTATAGCATGTTTCTGAAGCCGTCCTGTTGCTGTTAGGGTTAGGTTATAGAGTTTATGAAGCATTATAGCATGTTTATGAAGCATTATAGCATGTTTATGAAGCATTATAGCATGTTTCTGAAGCCGTCCTGTTGCTATTAGGGTTAGGTTATAGAGTTTATGAAGCACTATAGCATGTTTATGAAGCATTATAGCATGTTTATGAAGCATTATAGCATGTTTCTGAAGCCGTCCTGTCGCTGTTAGGTTATAGAGTTTATGAAGCATTATAGCATGTTTCTGAAGCCGTCCTGTCACGGTTAGGTTAAAGAGTTTATGAAGCATTATAGCATGTTTCTGAAGCCGTCCTGTTGCTGTTAGGGTTAGGTTATAGAGTTTATGAAGCACTATAGCATGTTTATGAAGCATTATAGCATGTTTATGAAGCATTATAGCATGTTTCTGAAGCCGTCCTGTCGCTGTTAGGGTTAGGTTATAGAGTTTATGAAGCATTATAGCATGTTTATGAAGCCGTCCTGTCGCGGTTAGGTTAAAGAGTTTATGAAGCATTATAGCATGTTTCTGAAGCCGTTCTGTCGCGGTTAGGTAATAGAGTTTATGAAGCATTATAGCATGTTTCTGAAGCCATCCTGCCCCCCCTCCCCCCCAGGTACGTACTGCCAGCAGCGGGAGGTGGAGGCCATCACAGAGGGGGTAGAGGAGGATGAGAGCTGCTGCTGCTGTGAGCCAGGTCACCTGCCACATGTCCTGTCCTTCAACGCGGCCTTCGGACAGCGCTGGCTGGCCTGGGAAGTGCTGGTCACCAAGTACGTCCTGGAGGGTTACAGCATCACGGACAACAGCGCTGCCTCCATGCTCCAGGTGTTTGACCTCAGACGCATCCTGACTACTTACTACGTCAAGGTGAGTAGGAGGCCCGGCTGTTAGTTTGCTGTTTAATCTGTGATAATACAGAGGGTTGTAGCTATTCTACACCGGGGTAGCAGGTTGCTTGGAGGTAAACCGGAGATGTTATCGGTTCGAATCTCGTGTTATTGCAGATGTCCTATATGCAATCTCCTACTGCCCATGAGAAAGGTACTAAACTCCTAAACTTGTGTTCTCTCCCTACTTCCCCTCTCCCTACTTCCCCTCTCCCTACTTCCCCTCTCCCTACTTCCTCTTCCCTACTTCCTCTTCCCCTCTCCCTACTTCCCCTCTCCCTACTTCCCTACTTCCCCTCTCCCTACTTCCCCTCTCCCTACTTCCCCTCTCCCTACTTCCCCTCTCCCTACTTCCCCTCTCCCTACTTCCTCTTCCCTACTTCCTCTCTTCCCCTCCCCCTACTTCCCCTCTCCCTACTTCCCCTCTTCCCCTCCCCCTACTTCCCCTCTCCCTACTTCCTCTCTTCCCCTCCCCCTACTTCCCCTCTCCCTACTTCCCCTCTTCCCCTCCCCCTACTTCCCCTCTCCCTTCTTCCCCTCTCCCTACTTCCCCTCCCCCTACTTCCCCTCCCCCTACTTCCCCTCT
>NC_042989.1:40679371-40901871 GCF_901001165.1 Salmo trutta
CCCTCTCTCCCGTGTCTCCCTCTCTCCCGTGTCTCCCTCTCTCCCCTGTCTCCCTTTCTCCCGTGTCTCCCTCTCTCCCGTGTCTCCCTCTCTCCCGTGTCTCCCTCTCTCCCTTGTCTCCCCCTCTCCCGTGTCTCCCTCTCTCCCCAGTAACCTGGAGTCTTTCCTGTATGGGCTCCACGCGCTGTTCAAGGGAGACTTCCGGATCTCCTCGGTGAGAGATGAGTGGATCTTTGCCGACATGGAACTCCTGAGGAAGGTGGTGGTGCCTGGGATACGCATGTCACTCAAACTACACCAGGTGAGAGTTTCCTGGGATACGCATGTCACTCAAACTACACCAGGTGAGAGTTTCCTGGGATACGCATGTCACTCAAACTACACCAGGTGAGAGTTACCTGGGATACGCATGTCACTCAAACTACACCAGGTGAGAGTTGCCTGGGATACGCATGTCACTCAAACTACACCAGGTGAGAGTTGCCTGGGATACGCATGTCACTCAAACTACACCAGGTGAGAGTTACCTGGGATACGCATGTCACTACACCAGGTGAGAGTTACCTGGGATACGCATGTCACTACACCAGGTGAGAGTTACCTGGGATACGCATGTCACTACACCAGGTGAGAGAGACTCCATCTGTACTAGCTGAGAAACCAGAAACAACCTCATTGAACTTTAAGGAACTCTCTCCTCCTGTCCTTTTTCCTCTCCCAGGATCACTTCACGTCTCCAGATGAGTATGACGAGCCAGTGGTTCTGTTCCAGGCCATCTCGTCTCACCAGCAGAACCTGGTGATCGCCCACGAGGGTGACCCGGCCTGGCGCAGCGCCGTGCTCTCCAACTCGCCCTCACTGCTCGCCCTGCGCCACGTCCTGGACGAGGGAACCAACGAGTACAAGATTATCGTGCTCAACAGACGATACCTCAGCTTTAGGGTCATCAAGGTTAGTAGGTCATCGTGCTCAACAGACGATACCTCAGCTTCAAGGTGCGACAGACCTGGTGACTGAGGAGAAAGGAGACCAGGACAGGTGTTAGGGAGGAGAGGAGAGGAGACCATGAGAGAGGAGGGAGACCAGGAGAGATTTTAGGGAGGAGAGGAGAGGAGCCGTGGGAGAGGAGGGAAACCAGGAGAGATTTTAGAGAGGAGAGGAGAGGAGACCATGAGAGAGGAGGGAGACCAGGAGAGATTTTAGGGAGGAGAGGAGACCTTGAGAGAGGAGGGAGACCAGGAGAGATTTTAGGGAGGAGAGGAGACCTTGAGAGAGGAGGGAGACCAGGAGAGATTTTAGGGAGGAGAGGAGACCTTGAGAGAGGAGGGAGACCAGGAGAGATTTTAGGGAGGAGAGGAGAGGAGACCTTGAGAGAGGAGGGAGACCAGGAGAGATTTTAGGGAGGAGAGGAGAGGAGACCTTGAGAGAGGAGGGAGACCAGGAGAGATTTTAGGGAGGAGAGGAGACCATGAGAGAGGAGGGAGACCAGGACAGATCTTGGAGAGGGGGACATGGAGAGACCAGTGTTCACCAACATCATCAGAAGCCTGAACCAGAGGAAGTGCCTAAAAGGGGGGGGATAGGATGAGAGAGGACAGAAAGGAAACCAGGTGTTTGTGAACAGTAAATTAAGCTTTGCTTAACTTCCCATGTCATTTATACATTCATTAACTTCAGACAGTGTGCTTCAAGGATCTGAGATGTGTTACACAACAAGGACTAAAGTTTGAACTCATTTTTTTTTTTTTTTTTTTTAACTGTATGATTGTGTGTGATCCTCCTCCTGCAGGTGAATAAGGAATGTGTCCGTGGTTTGTGGGCTGGACAGCAGCAGGAGCTGGTGTTCTTACGGAACAGAAACCCGGAACGCGGAAGCATCCAGAACGCCAAACAGGCCTTACGCAACATGATCAATTCCTCATGTGACCAGCCCATCGGATACCCCATCTACGTGTCGCCCTTGACTACGTCCTATTGCAACTCACACACACAGCTAGGTCACATCCTGGGAGGACCAATCAGCATTGGAAATATAAGGAACTTAATTGTCAATACCTGGCACAGGTAGGTCACGTCCTGGGAGGACCAATCAGCATTCTGCGTATGTCCCAATTTATCTTTCTTCCCTCCTAAAGTGTGCACTTGTCTTCTCTTCCCTCTGATCTTCCCCCTCTCCCCCCTTCTTGCTCTCCCCTCTCTCTCACCCCCCTCCTTTCTGTCGTCCACCACTCCTCTCTGTAGACTGCGTAAGGGCTGTGGAGCTGGCTGTAACAGTGGTGGGAACATTGAGGATTCTGATGCAGGAGGTTTGTCCTGTACCAGTGGTAATGGGACAGGGCTGAGCGGTGACTCCCAGCAGAGCTCGGTGTCCCAGGGGGGGCTGTCAAGACCGGCCGCTCCCCTGGCCTACCAGCCACACAATATGGGTGAGGACCACCAGCACATACATCACCATGGACACCACCACCAAGGCTGGGGTGAGTCCTTTTCAATTGGGGAAATTTAAAAGCAATTTCCTGAATTGACTGAAAATAAACAAAATCTCTAAAATGTTTTCCCAGATATCACAAAAAAACTCTCTCCTGTCCTCTCCATACAGGCACCAACCAACCTGTATCTCTCCATACAGGCACCAACTAATCTGTATCTCTCCATACAGGCACCAACCAACCTGTATCTCTCCATACAGGCACCAACTAATCTGTATCTCTCCATACAGGCACCAACCAACCTGTATCTCTCCATACAGGCACCAACCAACCTGTATCTCTCCACACAGGCACCAACCAACCTGTATCTCTCCATACAGGCACCAACTAACCTGTATCTCTCCATACAGGCACCAACCAACCTGTATCTCTCCATACAGGCACCAACTAACCTGTATCTCTCCAAACAGGCACCAACTAACCTGTATCTCTCCACACAGGCACCAACCAACCTGTATCTCTCCACACAGGCACCAACCAACCTGTATCTCTCCACACAGGCACCAACCAACCTGTATCTCTCCATACAGGCACCAACCAACCTGTATCTGTCCATACAGGCACCAACCAACCTGTATCTCTCCATACAGGCACCAACCAACCTGTATCTCTCCATACAGGCACCAACCAACCTGTATCTCTCCATACAGGCACCAACTAACCTGTATCTCTCCATACAGGCACCAACCAACCTGTATCTCTCCATACAGGCACCAACCAACCTGTATCTCTCCATACAGGCACCAACCAACCTGTATCTCTCCATACAGGCACCAACTAACCTGTATCTCTCCATACAGGCACCAACTAACCTGTATCTCTCCTCACAGGCACCAACTAACCTGTATCTCTCCATACAGGCACCAACCAACCTGTATCTCTCCATACAGGCACCAACTAACCTGTATCTGTCCATACAGGCACCAACCAACCTGTATCTCTCCATACAGGCACCAACCAACCTGTATCTCTCCATACAGGCACCAACTAACCTGTATCTCTCCACACAGGCACCAACCAACCTGTATCTCTCCACACAGGCACCAACTAACCTGTATCTCTCCATACAGGCACCAACTAATCTGTATCTCTCCACACAGGCACCAACTAACCTGTATCTCTCCACACAGGCACCAACCAACCTGTATCTCTCCATACAGGCACCAACCAACCTGTATCTCTCCACACAGGCACCAACCAACCTGTATCTCTCCATACAGGCACCAACCAACCTGTATCTCTCCATACAGGCACCAACTAATCTGTATCTCTCCACACAGGCACCAACTAACCTGTATCTCTCCACACAGGCACCAACCAACCTGTATCTCTCCATACAGGCACCAACCAACCTGTATCTCTCCACACAGGCACCAACCAACCTGTATCTCTCCATACAGGCACCAACCAACCTGTATCTCTCCATACAGGCACCAACTAACCTGTATCTGTCCATACAGGCACCAACCAACCTGTATCTCTCCATACAGGCACCAACCAACCTGTATCTCTCCATACAGGCACCAACTAACCTGTATCTCTCCACACAGGCACCAACCAACCTGTATCTCTCCACACAGGCACCAACTAACCTGTATCTCTCCATACAGGCACCAACTAATCTGTATCTCTCCACACAGGCACCAACTAACCTGTATCTCTCCACACAGGCACCAACCAACCTGTATCTCTCCATACAGGCACCAACTAACCTGTATCTGTCCTGTCCATTCAGGGACCAGTCAGAGCTCCCAGTCAGTCCAGTCTGGCCTTGTGCACCACTCCCCAGCGCGAGCCTCCGTAACCAGCCAGTCTTCATCGTACCGCTATAACAGCAGCCGCCACTCGTCTCTCCGTACCTCAGCCACCGGGCTGGAGCCCTGCCGGCGCTCCTCCACCAGCCAACTGTCCCTCCGCACCCTCCCCACCTCTCTACAGCTCCGCCTGGGCTCAGGGTCGTCCTCGGACCCCGCTGGCCCCTCTGCCTCCCTCTCCTCCCACAGTATCCCGCCCTGTAAGAGACATACCCTAGTGGGCCTGCTGGGGAACGACGGGCTGGGTAGCGCCATGGTGGACCCGTTGGGTCAACACCACCATCACCACGTCCCGGCTCTCTCCGCCCTACGACGAGATGACATCTCCTACAGAGTGCAGGTCGGTCAGGAGAAAAACGTAACGCTTCGATAGAACTGTTTTAATCAACACCAGCTGTTTCTCAGAGGTATTAAAGGGACAGTTCACCTAAATTACAAAATGAGTTACGGTTCCTTTTTCCATAGACTGCTTTCAGGGTTAAGAAACATAAGTCATTTTGAAATGGATACTTTACTTTAGATCGTGTTTCTCAAATCCATTCCTGCAGTACCCCCAACGGTACACATTTTTACTGTAGCCTCGGACAAGCACACTAGATTCAACTAGTCAACTAATCCTCAAGCCCTTGATAAGTTGAATGAGGTGTGCTTGTCCGGGGCTACAGTAAAGATGTGTACCTATGTGGGGAGGGTCTCGAGGACTGGAGTTGAGAAACGCTGCTTTTGATAACCCAACAAAACATAATTTTTTTTAAAGTTATTTGATAATACTGATCTGACTACATGTGATTTTAATATACTTCTCCCACCAGATCGTGGATGTGAGCCAGGTGCTGGACATCATTAACCTGTCTAAGCGGAAGGAGCTGCAGTGGCCTGATGAGACGGTGAGGCTGAGGGCAGGGCGCAGCTGCTGGAGAGACTGGAGCCCCCTGGAGGGCATGGAGGGACATGTAAGTTCTCTTCTCCCTCAGCTCAGTCACGTTTACAATCACCTCATATTACTACGAGTAGTACACATCTCAGGTTTACATTTATCATTTCTAGCATTTTTATAAAACTGCAATATATTGATGTTGTTTTCAATATTATATTAAATGTATTCATACATATCAAGGAATTACTTTCTCTTCTTACTCGCCTCTTCTCTCTCTCTCTCTTTCTCTCCAATTCCTTCATGCTTCCTCCTCTCTGCTGTCTTCGTCACAACCCCTCTCTCCCCTCTCTCTCCCCCCTCCGTCACCAACCCTTCTCTCTCCCCTCCCTCCCTCTCTTCTCTCTCCCCTCTGGACCAACCCTTCTCTCTCCCCTCCCTCCCTCTCCTCTCTCTCCCCTCTGTCACCAACCCTTCTCTCTCCCCTCTCTCTCCCCCCTCCGTCACCAACCCTTCTCTCTCCCCTCCCTCCCTCTCCTCTCTCTCCCCTCTGGACCAACCCTTCTCTCTCCCCTCCCTCCCTCTCTTCTCTCTCCCCTCTGTCACCAACCCTTCTCTCTCCCCTCGCTCTCTCTCCCCTCCCTCTCTGCTCTCTCCCTCTGTCACCAACCCTTCTCTCTCCCCTCCCTTGTCTCTCCTCTCTCTCCCTCTCTGTCACCAACCCTTCTCTCTCCCCTCCCTTGTCTCTCCCCTCTGTCACCAACCCTTCTCTCTCTCCACTCCCTCGCTCTCTCTCCCCTCCCTCTCTACTCTCTCCCTCTCTGTCACCAACCCTTCTCTCTCCCCTCCCTTGTCTCTCCCCTCTGTCACCAACCCTTCTCTCTCTCCCCTCCCTTGTCTCTCCCCTCTGTCACCAACCCTTCTCTCTCTCCCCTCCCTCCCTCCCTCCCTCGCTCTCTCTCCCCTCTGTTACCAACCATTCTCTCTCTCCTCCCTCCTTCTCCTTTCTCTCCCCTCTGTCACCAACCCTTCTCTCTCCCCTCCCTTGTCTCTCCTCTCTCTCCCCTCTGGACCAACCCTTCTCTCTCCCCTCCCTTCCCTCTACTCTCTCTCCCTCTCCGTCACCAACCCGTCTCTCCAGGTGATTCACCGGTGGGTGCCTTGTAGCCGTGACCTCACCAGCCGCTCCCATATAGACAAGACCATCCTGCTGGTTCAGGTGGATGATAAACTGGTTCCCATCGTAGAGACTGGGGTCATAGAGCTGGGGGCCGAGGTCTGACTGAGCCACTGGTTCAGGTGGATGATAAACTGGTTCCCATTGTAGAGACTGGGGTCATAGAGCTGGGGGCCGAGGTCTGACTGAGCCACTGGTTCAGGTGGATGATAAACTGGTTCCCATTGTAGAGACTGGGGTCATAGAGCTGGGGGCCGAGGTCTGACTGAGCCACTGGTTCAGGTGGATGATAAACTGTGGTTAAATGAGAAATGCTTGTTTTCTGTTTTGAAACCTGTATACGATCTGCCCTAATGATTACACCCTAGTCCTCCTGGGAGTAACCCAGGCACGAGTTAGAGGTCAGGGTTCACCTTACTGCAGGCCGAAGAGCAGACCACCCTGCTGACGGTGAGGAAAGGAAGGGATCCCCCTTCCTCCTCCTCTCTGTCCTCTCCTCTGTCCTCTCTCTTCCGTCCACTCTCCTCTCTGTCGTCTCTCCTCTGTCCTCTCTCCTCCGTGAACCTGGAAACCTGATGAGTGTGTTAGTAGGCGAATGGAAGAAGGTCCTTCCCCTCCTTTCGGGCGAGGAAGAGTTTTGAATCAGCGTGTTGTATTGTCAGAGGAGAAAAGCATGGACACGTTTCAAAAAATTAAAAACGATATGCTATTTATCCTTTATCTAGAAAATGTATTGCGCAATTAACTTCATTAGTATTTATCACGTAACTCATTTCTTTTGGAATCCACCCCTGTAAACGTCATCTGCCATGATGGAACAGGAGTGGGAGAAAAAAAGGGACGGTTTCATTTCATACAAGCGCATTTTCGTCCACTTTCCCCTCTCCTCGCCTCCTCGATTTACCTTTGACCTTTTTTCAGAAAGAGAGAGGCCGCAGGAAGTTGGAGGAAATCGAATGGAGAAAAGGCCCATATCTGCATTCAAAATGGCACCGTATTTCCCTATATATATATATATATATAGGGCATTACTTTTTGCAGTATAGGGTGCTGTTTAGGACGAACTCTATATGTTTGAGGGGAAAGGGAATCCAGGGAAGAGTGGCGGTGGAGGAGGCAGATGGCTGTCCACACATGAACACACACATCTACAGTGACTTGCAAAAGTATTCATACCCCCCTTTGGATTTCTTCCGATTTTTATTGTTGCAAAAAAACCAAAAAGGGATTAAAATGTATTTTAATAGTCATGTAGTCTGTCAAAGTGGAATTCAAAAATGCGTAAGATTTTAAAAACAAATTTGATAACTAAAATAGTGTTAAGTATTCAGACCCTTAAATTAGTTCAGGAGTAAAATATGACTTAGTAAATCACGTACGTAGTAATAAGTGACAAATAGGGGTTGACATTATTTATGAATGACTAACCCTTCCTCTCTCTCCCCCATACAATATGTGTAATGTCCCTCTTCACAGATTCAACTACAAAGACCAGGGAGCTTTTCAAAAATCCTCGTTTAAAAAAAAAAAAAATGGCAGTGATTGGTGGATGGGTAACAATATCAAATCAAACGTTGAATTTGAATATCTCTTTAAGCACGGTCACGTTAATAATTATGCTGTGGATGATGTATTAAAACCACCCAGACACATCAAAGATACAGTCGTCCTTCTGAACTGAGCTGCAGGACAGGGATGAAACCATGAGGCCATTGACCGTTTTAAAAATCACCAAGTTCAAATGGCTGTGATGGGATCGAAAACAGAGGTTGGATCGACATTGTAGTGACTCCACAATAATGACTTAAATTTAACAGTGACAAGAATGCAAATAAACAGAATAATTTTTTTTTTTAAACTTCTATGCAGCAGCGTGGTAGTGAGAAGAAGAAGACACTGCACAGAAATACACTTTTTGGCCTAAATGCAAAGCCTTCTGTTTGGGGGAAAATACAACACAAAGTATCTAACTGCCTCCTTATATTCAAGCATGCTGGTGGCTGCATCATGTTATGGGTATGCTTGACATCGGCAAATACTGAGGAGGTTTTCAGGATAAAAAGAAAGTAGGTGGAGCAAAGCACGGTCAAAATCCTAGATGAAAACAACCTGCTTTCAGTCTGCTTTCCACCAGTCACTGGGAGATGAATTCACCTTTTCAGCAGGACGATAACCTAAAACACATGGCGAAATCTACACTGGAGTTGCTGAATACTTATACAGTCTTAAATGTTAACATTTTTTTCTTCCACTTTGACATTAGAGTACTTTGTTGACAGAAAAGTACAATTTAATTCCACTTTGTGAAACAATGAAATGAATAGTTTTGCAAGGCACTGTTTCTGCCTTGCTCTGTGTCACAACATGTTACATGACAGTAACCCTGTTAAGCGGCTACCAGTGGTAATTCTTATTTTCTATGCATTTCTTTATATTACTTTGACTGACTTGTGTACACAGACTGTGCACAAACACACACACACACACACACACACACGTGATATACACACATATGTGCACAAATTAATGACGGTTTGATTTATGATTATGACAGAATTGAGTGTGAGGAAGTTAAAAAAAAAAAAAAAAAAACATTTAAAAAGAAATTGCTATGTTTTATTTTTCTTGTTGGTTTCAAAATAATTTTCCAAAAGAGCCTGGTCCAGAAAGTGGCCATGGTTTCACACGTGGCAGGACGTGTGTCGTTGCCACGACTACAGAGCTGCAGAAATGAGTAGTAGTCCTGGAGGGAAAGATATGCAGGTGCTGTACTACACATTATTTACTTTGTCCTTCTTGTCATTTCTTATTGCTTTTGTTTTGGAAGTTGCAGGAAAATAACTTGCACTATGATTTTCTTATATATATATTTTTTTTAAATTTACAGTGACGCACTACAGTCTGAGATATCACCTTATTGAATTTATTACAGAATCTTAGTGGCCATGGTTACCGATGCCTTGGGAATTAAAATAATGGATCCATCATTGTTTATTGTTCTGCCATTTTGTTTCTATATATATATATATATATAAATATATATCTATATAAATCTATATATAGATCAATATATATATATCAATATATATATATATCAATGTACAAAATATTTTTGTTTTTAATATTTATTACTGTGGACATAGTATTTACATTTTCTTACATATTATTTTTTTTCTTCATTTATGGGACAAATGTTATATAAATGTATCACAGACCATCGGTTGGAAAACCAAGATGGTGAATTTCTGATGGACTGTTTCCCTATTTAACTTTAATTCTTTTTCTATATGGAGAAATAAAAAGCGTTTGATTTACAGCTGGTATATCTTTTTATATGCAAAGAGTTCTAAAAATACAGTCACAAACCACGTTTCCATACAGGTTGAATGAGAGTTAGTCATAAAAAATAAACTCACGACAGCTGTGATGGAAACAGGAAGTTTAGGAATCATTTTTATAAATGCCGACAGAGATAATTAGTTCGTTTGACATGGTCCGATCTTTTTGTGTTGGTAAAATTAATTATGCAAGAAATGTCGGTGGAAAATCCTACATGCGCAAATACTGATATAAACTGATACAACAATATAAACGCAACAATTTCATAGATTTTACCGAGTTACAGTTCATATGAGGAAATAAGTCAATAGAAATAAATAAATTAGGTCCTAATCTATGGATTTCATATGACTGGGAATACAGATATGCATCTGTTGGTGAGGAAACCAGTCAGTATCTGGTGTGATCACCATTCGTCTCATGCAGCGCGACACATCTCCTTCACATAGAGTTGATCAGGCTGTTGATTGTGGCCTGTGGACTGTTGTCCCACTCCTCTTCAATGGCTGTGCAAGGTTACTGGATATTGGCGTCCGTAGGTTATGCCTGCCCATACCACCACCACCATGGGGCACTCTGTTCACAACCATAACCCCACCACCACCATGGGGCTCTCTGTTAACAACCATAACTCCACCACCACCATGGGGCTCTCTGTTAACAACCATAACCCCACCACCACCATGGGGCTCTCTGTTAACAACCATAACCCCACCACCACCATGGGGCTCTCTGTTAACAACCATAACTCCACCACCACCATGGGGCTCTCTGTTAACAACCATAACTCCACCACCACCATGGGGCTCTCTGTTTACAACCATAACCCCACCACCACCATGGGACACTGTTAACAACCATAACCCCACCACCACCATGGGGCTCTCTGTTAACAACCATAACCCCACCACCACCATGGGGCTCTCTGTTAACAACCATAACCCCACCACCACCATGGGGCTCTCTGTTAACAACCATAACCCCACCACCACCATGGGACACTCTGTTAACAACCATAACCCCACCACCACCATGGGACACTCTGTTAACAACCATAACCCCACCACCTTCATGGGGCTCTCTGTTCACAACCATAACCCCACCACCTTCATGGGGCTCTCTGTTCACAACCATAACCCCCCCACCACCATGGGGCTCTCTGTTAACAACATTGACATCAGGAAATCACTCGCCCACAAGATACCATACACGCTGTCTGCCAGGTACAGTTGAAACCGGGATTTATCCGTGAAGAACACACTTCTCCAGCGTGACAGTGGTCATCGAAGGTGAGCATTTGTCCACTGAATTCGGTTACAACACCGAACTGCAGCCAGGTCTAGACCCTGGTGAGGACAAAGAGCACACAGACTAGCTTCCCTGAGAAGGTTTGTGCAGAAATGCTTCGTTTATGCAAACCCACAGTTCAATCAGCTGTCCGAGTGGCTGGTCTCTAACGATCCCGCACTTGAAGAAGCCGGATGTGGAGGTCCTGGGTTGCCGTGGTTACACGTGATCTACAGTTACGAGGCCAGTTGGACATAAAATGGCTTATGGTAGAGAAATGAACATTCAATTCTCTGGCAACAGGTCTGGTAGATATTCCTGCAGTCAGCATGCCAATTACGCACTCCCTTAAACTTGAGACATCTGTGGCATTGTGTTGTGTGACAAAACTGCACATTTAGCATTTTTATTTTCCCTAGCACGAGGTGCACCTGTGTAATGATCATGCTGTTTAATGGAGAAGCTCCTGACTGCAGTGTGCAGTTCGGGGCCGGGCTCAATGTGGGCAGAGTCAAACGTGTTTAACCCGAACCCCCTAAATGTAGTTTTGCTTTTTGTTATTGTTTGTTATTGTTTGTTATTGTTTGTTTACTGTAAAACGAAGTTGCTCATTACCGATCTTATTCTTCACTAGATTTACAATGTGTCTTAGCTATGTTTCATTAATCACTACCTCTAGTTTTTCAGTATAAATCCTACAACCTTTTTAAAGTCATAGGTTTTGAAAGTTGTGTGTCCAAAATGTGTCTGTTCATATTTGAACACATTTTACATATACGGAGGCCACAAGCTAGGGAGATGTTCTTTCTAGAACCCTCCATGGCCGGAGAGATGAAATTCGCACCCGGCCATTCAGGGCACCCGGTTTCATCCCATCTGGTAGTTCAGTTAAAGACCACAATTTTTAAATCGATGGCTCTGTTTTATTTAAAGTCAAATGTAATATATAAAATATGTATGTACTTACAGTTGAAGTCGGAAATTTTACATACACCTTAGCCAAATACATTTAAACTCAGTTTTTCACAATTACTGACATTTAATCCAAGTAAAAATTCCCTGTCTGTTTTTTTTTTTAAATGTATTTATTTCACCTTTATTTAACCAGGTAGGCCAGTTGAGAACAATTTCTCATTTACAACTGTGACCTGGCCAAGATAAAGCAAAGCAGTTCGACAAAAGCAACAGCACAGAGTTACACATGGAATAAACAAACGTACAGTCATTAACACAATAGAGAAAATCTGCATACAGTGTGTGCAAATGAAGTAAGGAGGTAAGGCAATAAATAGGCCAATAGTGGCGAAGTAATTACAGTTTAGCAATTGACACTGGAGTGATAGATGTGCAGATGATGATGTGCAAGTAGAAATACTGGTGTGCAAAAGAGCAGAAAAACAAAAACAAATATGGGGATGAGGTAGGTAGTTGGTTGGATGGGCTTTTTACAGATGGGCTGTGTACAGCTGCAGCGATCGGTAAGCTGCTCTGACAGCTGATGCTTAAAGCTAGAGAGGGAGATATAAGTCTCCAACTTAAGTGATTTTTGCAATTAGTTCGTCATTGGCAGCAGAGAACTGGAAGGACAGGCGGCCAAAGCAGGAGTTGGCTTTGGGGATGACCAGTGAGATATACCTGCTGGAGCGCGTGCTACGGGTGGGTGCTGCTATGGTGACCAGTGAGCTGAGATAAGGCGGAGCTTTACCTAGCAAAGACTTATAGATGACCTGGAGCCAGTGGGTTTGGGAACGAATATGAAGCGAGGACCAGCCAACGAGAGCATACAGGTCGCAGTGGTGGGTAGTATATGGGGCTTTGTTGACAAAACGGATGGCACTGTGATAGACTGCATCCAATTTGCTGAGTGCTGGAGGCTATTTTATAAATTACATCGCCGAAGTCAAGGATCGGCAGAATAGTCCGTTTTACGAGGGTATGTTTGGCAGCATGAGTGAAGGATGTTTTGTTGTGAAATAGGAAGCCAATTCTAGATTTAATTTTGGATTGGAGATGCTTGATATGAGTCTGGAAGGAGAGTTTACAGTCTTACCAGACACCCAGGTATTTGTAGTTGTCCACATATTCTAAGTCAGAACCGTCCAGAGTAGTGATACTGGATGGGCGGGCAGGTGCGGGCAGCGATCGGTTGAAGAGCATGCATTTAGCTTTACTAGCGTTTAAGAGCAGTTGTAGGCCACGGAAGGAGTGTTGTATGGCATAGAAGCTCGTTTGGAGGTTTGTTAACACAGTGTCCAAAGAAGGGACAGATGTATACAGACTGGTGTCGTCTGCGTAGAGGTGGATCAGAGAATCACCCGCAGCAAGAGCAACATCATTGATATATAGTCTTAGGTCAGTTAGGATCACCACTTTATTTTACGAATGTGAAATGTCAGAATAATTGTAGAGAATGATTTATTTCAGATTATTTATTTCATCACATTCCCAGTGGGTCAGAAGTTTACATACACTCAATTAGTATTTGGTAGCATTGCCTTTAAATTGTTTAACTTGGGTCAAACGTTTCGGGTAGCCTTCCACAAGCTTCCCACAATAAGTTGGGTGAATTTTGGCCCATTCCTCCTGACAGAGCTGGTGTAACTGAGTCAGGTTTGTAGATCTCCGTGCTTGCACACGCCTTTTCAGTTCTGCCCACTAATTTTCTATTGGATTGAGGTCAGGGCTTTATGATGGCCATTCCAATACCTTAACTTTGTTGTCCTTAAACCATTTTGCCAGAACTTTGGAAGTATGCTTGGGGTCATTGTCCATTTGGAAGACCCATTTGCGACCAAGCTTTAACTTCCTGACTGATGTCTTGAGATGTTGCTTCAATATATCCACAGAATTTTTCTCCTCATGATGCCATCTATTTTGTGAAGTGCACCAGATCCTCCTGCAGCAAAGCACCCCCACAACATGATGCTGCCACCCCCATGCTTCACGGTTGGTGGTCCCGTGTGGCTCAGTTGGTAGAGCATGGTGTTTTCAACGCCAGGGTTGTGGGTTCGATTCCCACGGAGGACCAGTACGGAGAAAAAAATGTATGAAATGTATGCATTCACTACTGTAAGTTGCTCTGGATAAGAGCGTCTGCTAAATGACTAAAATGTAAATGGATGGTGTTCTTCGGCTTGCAAACCTCCCCCTTTTCCTCCAAACATAACAATGGTCATTATGGCCAAACAGTTCTAATTTTGTTTCATCGGACCAGAGGACATTTCTCCAAAAAGTACGATATTTGTCCCCATGTGCAGTTACAAACTGTAGTCTGGCTTTTTTATGGCCGTTTTGGAGCAGTGGCTTCTTCCTTGCTGTGCGGCCTTTCAGGTTATGTTGATATAGGACTCGTTTTACTGTGGATATAGATACTTCTGTACCTGTTTCCTCCGGCATCTTCACAAGGTCCTTTGTTGTTTTTCTGGGATTGATTTGCACTTTTCGCACCAAAGTACATTCATCTCTAGGAGACAGAACGCGTCTCCTTCCTGAGTGGTATGACTGCTGCGTGGTCCCATGGTGTTTATACTTGCGTACTATTGTTTGTACAGATGAACATGGTACCTTCAGGCGTTTGGAAATTGCTCCCAAGGATGAACCAGACTTGTGGAGGTCTACAATTTTTTTTCTGAGGTCTTGGCTGATTTCTTTTGATTTTCCCATGATGTCAAGCAAAGAGGCACTGAGTTTGAAGGTAGGCCTTGAAATACATCCACAGGTACACCTCCAATTGACTAGAATGATGCCAATTAGCCTATCAGAAGCTTCTAAAGCCATGACATCATTTTCTGGAATTTTCCAAGCTGTTTAAAGGCACAGTCAACTTAGTGTATGTAAACTTCTGACCCACTGGAATTGTGATACAGTGAATCAAAAGTGAAATTAACTGTCAGTAAACAATTGTTGGAAAAATGACTTGTGTCATGCACAAAGTAGATGTCCTAACCGACTTGCTAAAACTATAGTTTGTTAACAAGAAATTTGTGGAGTGGTTGAAAAACGACTTTTAATTACTCCAACCTAAGTGTATGTAAACTTCCGACTTCAAATGTACATACATGTATGATACATAATTTCCCATTTGGTGCATTAAACAGAACCAGACAAACGGGAAACAGATAACATCGCCACCTCTCCCTCAGCGTAATCAAAACAAAGGAGATGATTGTGGGCTACAGGAAAAGGAGCACCGAGCACGCCCCCATTCTCATCGACGGGGCTGTAGTGGAGCAGGTTGAGAGCTTCAAGTTCCTTGGTGTCCACATCACCAACAAACTAACATGGTCCATGCACACCAAGACAGCCGTGAAGCGGGCATGACAAAACCTATTCCTCCCCAAGAGTCTGAAAAGATTTGGCATGGGTCCTCAGATCCTCAAAAGATTTCACAATTGCACCATCGAGAGAATCCTGACGGGTTGCATCACTGCAAGGCACTACAGAGGGTAGTGCGTACGGCCCAGTACATCACCGGAGGGCCAAGTCTAGGTCCAAGAGGCTTCTAAACAGCCTCTACCCCCCCAAGCCATAATACTCCTGAACAGCTAATAAACGCTGCTCTCTGTTATTATCTATGCATAGCCACTTTAACAACCCGACCTGCATGTACATAATTATCTCAATTACCTCGACACCGGTGCCCCCGCACATTGACACATTGACTCTGTACCGGTACCCCCTGTATATAGCCTCCACATTGACTCTGTACCGGTACCCCCCTGTATATAGCCTCCACATTGACTCTGTACCGGTACCCCCTGTATATAGCCTCCACATTGACTCTGTACCGGTACACCCTGTATATAGCCTCCACATTGACTCTGTACCGGTACCCCCTGTATATAGCCTCCACATTGACTCTGTACCGGTACCCCCTGTATATAGCCTCCACATTGACTCTGTACCGTAACACCCTGTATATAGCCTCCACATTGACTCTGTACCGTAACACCCTGTATATAGCCTCCACATTGACTCTGTACCGGTACCCCCTGTATATAGCCTCCACATTGACTCTGTACCGGTACCCCCTGTATATAGCCTCCACATTGACTCTGTACCGGTACCCCCTGTATATAGCTTCCACATTGACTCTGTACCGTAACACCCTGTATATAGCCTCCACATTGACTCTGTACCGGTACCCCCTGTATATAGCCTCCACATTGACTCTGTACCGGTACCCCCTGTATATAGCCTCCACATTGACTCTGTACCGGTACCCCCTGTATATAGCCTCCACATTGACTCTGTACCGTAACACCCTGTATATAGCCTTCACATTGACTCTGTACCGGTACCCCCTGTATATAACCTCCACATTGACTCTGTACCGGTACCCCCCTGTATATAGTCTCCACATTGACTCTGTCCCGGTACCCCCTGTATATAGCCTCCACATTGACTCGGTACCGGTACCCCTGTATATAGCCTTCACATTGACTCTGTACCGGTACCCCCTGTATATAGCCTCCACATTGACTCTGTACCGTAACACCCTGTATATAGCGTCAACATTGACTCTGTACTGTAATACCCTGTATATAGCCTCCACATTGACTCTGTACCGGTACACCCTGTATATAGCGTCAACATTGACTCTGTACCGGTACTCCCTGTATATAGCCTCCACATTGACTCTGTACCGGTACCCCCTGTATATAGCCTCCACATTGACTCTGTACCGGTACCCCCTGTATATAGCCTCCACATTGACTCTGTACCGGTACACCCTGTATATAGCCTCCACATTGACTCTGTACTGGTACCCACAGTATATAGCCTCCACATTGACTCTGTACCGGTACCCCCTGTATATAGCCTCCACATTGACTCTGTACCGGTACCCCCTGTATATAGCCTCCACATTGACTCTGTACCGTAACACCCTGTATATAGCCTCCACATTGACTCTGTACCGTAACACCCTGTATATAGCCTCCACATTGACTCTGTACCGGTACCCCCTGTATATAGCCTCCACATTGACTCTGTACCGGTACCCCCTGTATATAGCCTCCACATTGACTCTGTACCGGTACCCCCTGTATATAGCCTCCACATTGACTCTGTACCGGTACCCCCTGTATATAGCCTCCACATTGACTCTGTACCGTAACACCCTGTATATAGCCTTCACATTGACTCTGTACTGGTACCCCCTGTATATAACCTCCACATTGACTCTGTACCGGTACCCCCCTGTATATAGTCTCCACATTGACTCTGTCCCGGTACCCCCTGTATATAGCCTCCACATTGACTCGGTACCGGTACCCCTGTATATAGCCTCCACATTGACTCTGTACCGGTACCCCCTGTATATAGCCTCCACATTGACTCTGTACCGGTACCCCCTGTATATAGCCTCCACATTGACTCTGTACCGTAACACCCTGTATATAGCCTCCACATTGACTCTGTACCGTAACACCCTGTATATAGCCTCCACATTGACTCTGTACCGGTACCCCCTGTATATAGCCTCCACATTGACTCTGTACCGGTACCCCCTGTATATAGCCTCCACATTGACTCTGTACCGGTACCCCCTGTATATAGCCTCCACATTGACTCTGTACCGGTACCCCCTGTATATAGTCTCCACATTGACTCTGTACCGGTACCCCCTGTATATAGCCTCCACATTGACTCTGTACCGGTACCCCCCTGTATATAGCCTCCACATTGACTCTGTACCGGTACCCCCCTGTATATAACCTCCACATTGACTCTGTACCGTAACACCCTGTATATAGCCTCCACATTGACTCTGTACCGTAACACCCTGTATATAGCCTCCACAAATATCGAGGGTCTTATTCTGGTGCCATGCTCTTAATGTAGACTATCCCACCCTCGCTGTATCTGCGAGCTGTCGACTAGAGCCCCAGAACAGTGTAGGAAAATTTGCTAATTAAACAGTTTTTCTGACAACTATCGGTAAAGCAGAAAATGTGATAGATTCACATTCACGCACCGATTTAAGCAAAGAAAAGTACATTTTGTGCACAACGTCATCACGCACTGATATGTATTCGCAGCACGTCGGTTTAGTAGAAACGCAACACTGATGTGAGTTAAAGAGAGGAATTAGACAACGTCGTCCTTTGTCTCTTTGTACCTGTTTTTTATTAGTCACCCAACTTCTTACAAATTATTTACCAATTTGTAAGTCGCTCTGGATAAGAGCGTCTGCTAAATGACTTAAATGTACGACGAGACTTGCCAGGCCTGGGAGTTATAGGCCCTAGATGGGAGACGAGACTTGCCAGGCCTGGGAGTTATGGGCCCTAGATGGGAGACGAGACTTGCCAGGCCTGGGAGTTATGGGCCCTAGATGACAGACGAGACTTGCCAGGCCTGGGAGTTATGGGCCCTAGATGGGAGACGAGACTTGCCAGGCCTGGGAGTTATGGGCCCTAGATGAGAGACGAGACTTGCCAGGCCTGGGAGTTATGGGCCCTAGATGGGAGACGAGACTTGCCAGGCCTGGGAGTTATAGGCCCTAGATGGGAGACACGAGACTTGCCAGGCCTGGGAGTTATGGGCCCTAGATGAGAGACGAGACTTGCCAGGCCTGGGAGTTATGGGCCCTAGATGAGAGACGAGACTTGCCAGGCCTGGGAGTTATGGGCCCTAGATGGGAGACACGAGACTCACGAGCTGTGTTAGAGGCTGAAGATCTAAGGAAAATATGATTGTGTCATTCTGTCTCTAATTGTTTAGTAGTTTTAGTAGCAACGTCCGTCATTGTTAAGTCATAAGCAGTTATTGGAGCTGTTCATCTCTGTCATTGGTAAGTCATAAGCAGTTATTGGAGCTGTTCATCTCTGTCATTGGTAAGTCATAAGCAGTTATTGAAGCTGTTCATCTCTGTCATTGGTAAGTCATAAGCAGTTATTGGAGCTGTTCATCTCTGTCATTGGTAAGTCATAAGCAGTTATTGGAGCTGTTCATCTCTGTCATTGGTAAGTCTTACTGTCGGTCAAACTTTTGGTTAACTTTGTCAAGTACTCTGAATGATTTTAATGCTGCTTCGGTTAAAGCTGGTTTTCAGTATCGGTGGGTTTCGATTGAACAACTCTTGGACTAAATGACAGTGGGATTCCTGTTATTGGAGGACAGAGGAAGTGATATTGTATGTTTTTGATAAGGAGACTATTCATATTTCCAAGCTGTCACACATCAGTCACCTAATAACCTAATCATCACTGGCATTTGGAATTACCCATGTTATTTTCAGTCAGAACAGGGTGTCTGTGAGAAAGCGCCTCAAGGCTAAACGAGATTCATAGACACAGAACCCTGCAGGGGAGTGAAAGAGAAGAGATTAGTCAGACATAACACTATGAAGCAACTTGTCTGACTAATCTCTTATCTCTTTCACTCCCCTGCAGGGTTCTGTGTCGATGAATCTCGTTTAGCCTTGAGGCGCTTTCTCACAGACGCCCTGTTCTGACTACAAATAACTCACACGTCTCCCAGACCGTTTCTATAAAAGAGACAGAGACTAGAAAAGGACCGTGGAACAATATTAAACCTGATAATGAATATATATATATATATTGCTAATCTGTGGCCCAGGACCCTATAAATGTAGTAGGGGAGAGGTCTTATAGCCCTTCCCCTTCTATTAATACAACATATGCATAATCAATTATTATAATACATCAATCATTTGGTGCAGCCCCTTTCATGACCCCAAGGTGAACCCCATCAGAGTACATGTTTTGCCATTCTAATGCCCAGACTGTATACTGTCAACCCCTCCACACACACACACACACACACACACACACACACACACACACACACACACACACACACACACACACACACACACACACACACACACACACACACACACACACACACACACACACACACACGGATCAGCCACAGTACACCACTCCCGATGCTAGTTTTGTGGTTAAGTGCTTTGCTTAAGGTCACAGTGTAAGTGAGTGTATAGTTGTTCTGTAAGGGTTTTTTACGGTCATGTAATAGATGGTCTGTCCTGTGTTTCCTCCTGGAATGTCTGGTCCCGTGTGTCTCAGTTGGTAGAGCATGGTGTTTCCAACGCCAGGGTTGTGGGTTCGATTCCCACGGGGGGACCAGTACGAAGAAGAAAAAAAAAAAGTATGATATGTAATAAAATGTATGCATTCACTACTGTAAGTCGCTCTGGATAAGAGCGTCCGCTAAATGACTAAAAAATGTTAAATGTATCTGATTCAGGTTATTTACCCTCTTTGTTTTTCAGAAACCCCACCCCAGATGAGGTGATCAACCGACCCGAGGGGAAAGACTTCTACAAAGGAGTCCCCAAAGACTGGAAAGGCGAGTGGATGGAAAATGGAACGTTTCAAATGCCTTTATTTTTATTTTTTATTTTTATTTTTTTTAGTGTGTGTCTATGGAGCTAATATCATTACATAACTATCAACAATCAATGGTTTTATACAAATAGAACAGATAAGATATATATATATATATCATCTGTTTACATTCAGTATAGTGTCATGTTCACAATGTCGTGTCGTGTTTGTCTATTAATGATGTGTTTTGCATCCTGCAGGCTGTGACCCCTGACAACTTCCTGGCGGTGCTGAAGGGTGACTCTGCCAGTACAAAGGGGGGTTCTGGAAAGGTACTGAAGAGGCAAGTAAATGAGAGGGAGGATGAGAAATTAGGGAGAAAAGGATTTGAGTGAGTGAATGGAGGACGGGTTGGAATATATTACAGAAAGGTCCACACAAGGGAGAAGTTATTCCAAAACTTTAAGTTAGACTTCTAAAATGACATGAAAATCGTTTGTTACGACAATGTATTGTTATACATTTTCTGGACAGAATGTTTCATTGTTTTTTTGGTTTTTTTTGTGATTGTTTTTTTTTTTCAGGGAATGTTTCTGTAGTTTACTTGTGTTCTCTAGAAAATGTGATTTTTGTCATCTTTCAGTTCACATTTTGTTCAAAGAAAGCTTTATTTCTCTCTTCCTGTTGGCAGCGGTCCCAACGATCACGTGTTTGTGTACATCACTGCTCACGGAGCGCCTGGTCTGCTGGCCTTCCCCGAAGATGAGGTAAATACATTAACACTTCCTGTGCTCATTTTTTTACATTTTAGTCATTTAGCAGACGCTCTTATCCAGAGCGACTTACAGTAGTGAATGCATACATTTCAATTTCATCCATTTCTTTCCGTACTGGTCCCCCGTGGGAATCGAACCCACAACCCTGGCGTTGCAAACACCATGCTCTACCAACTGAGCTACTCTGTCAATGTTTGTCTCAACGCTATCGGGTCTGTCACAAATGGCTCCCTATTCACAGGGCCCTGGCCAAAAGTAGTGTGCTTTATAGGGTGCTGTTTAGGACACTACTTCCTCTGCGTATGGATGAATGACCTATTTCGGCGCTGTGAAATAGACCGTTGACGTATAGTTATTATTTTTTTAACAATCATTCAGAGAAGTTTGAGTCTATCATAAAGGTCTAATATTTACGACTGGATGAATGAAAGTCATGTTCTCTTACTCAGCAGTAAGTTTTTTTGTTTTGTGGGAAAGAGAGTGACTGAATAATGGATCTTGTGACTGACTTGTGTTGTTTTGACCTCATGCGTTTCTAGTGCCTATTTTTTTATTTTTTTTTTAAGCTAAAATAAATGTTATTGTACTGGGGGGGGGGGGGGGGGTAAAAAAACAACAACAACAAAAAACACAAATAAAACTTGCATGGTGTGTTTTTTTCTTCTTTCTACAGCTTTATGCTGCCGACCTCATGGCTGCTATCGAATACATGCATGACAAGAAGAAAAACAAAAAGGTGCGAAAGTTAAACTTGTTGTTGTTTGTGGCCATGGAGGACATATCATCACATGCCCAGACGTGCTGCAGTTGATGAAATCTTGTGGAACAATATGCTAAAATTACATTCATTGTTGATCTTAGACAAAAGGTATTCTGATTGATATTACCTGAAGATTTGTATTTGTATTAGGGATCCCCATTAGTTCCTGTCGAGGCAGAAGCTACTCTTCCTGGGGTTTATTATGGATCCCCATTAGTTCCTGCCGAGGCAGAAGCTACTCTTCCTGGGGTTTATTATGGTTCCCCATTAGTTCCTGCCAAGGTAGAAGCTACTCTTCCTGGGGTTTATTATGGATCCCCATTAGTTCCTGCCAAAGGCAGCAGCTACTCTTCCTGGGGTTTATTATGGATCCCCATTAGTTCCTGTCAAGGCAGCAGCTACTCTTCCTGGGGTTTATTATGGATCCCCATTAGTTCCTGTCGAGGCAGAAGCTACTCTTCCTGGGGTTTATTATGGATCCCCATTAGTTCCTGTCAAGGCAGCAGCTACTCTTCCTGGGGTTTATTATGGATCCCCAGTAGTTCCTGCCAAGGCAGCAGCTACTCTTCCTGGGGTTTATTATGGATCCCCATTAGTTCCTGTCAAGGCAGCAGCTACTCTTCCTGGGGTTTATTATGGATCCCCATTAGTTCCTGTCAAGGCAGCAGCTACTCTTCCTGGGGTTTATTATGGATCCCCATTAGTTCCTGTCAAGGCAGCAGCTACTCTTCCTGGGGTTTATTATGGATCCCCATTAGTTCCTGTCATGGCAGCAGCTACTCTTCCTGGGGTTTATTATGGATCCCCATTAGTTCCTGCCAAGGCAGCAGCTACTCTTCCTGGGGTTTATTATGGATCCCCATTAGTTCCTGTCAAGGCAGCAGCTACTCTTCCTGGGGTTTATTATGGATCCCCATTAGTTCCTGCCAAGGCAGCAGCTACTCTTCCTGGGGTTTATTATGGATCCCCATTAGTTCCTGCCAAGGCAGCAGATACTCTTCCTGGGGTTTATTATGGATCCCCATTAGTTCCTGCCAAGGCAGCAGCTACTCTTCCTGGGGTTTATTATGGATCCCCATTAGTTCCTGCCAAGGCAGCAGCTACTCTTCCTGGGGTTTATTATGGATCCCCATTAGTTCCTGCCAAGGCAGCAGCTACTCTTCCTGGGGTTTATTAGGGATCCCCATTAGTTCCTGTCGAGGCAGAAGCTACTCTTCCTGGGGTTTATTATGGATCCCCATTAGTTCCTGCCAAGGCAGCAGCTACTCTTCCTGGGGTTTATTATGGATCCCCATTAGTTCCTGTCAAGGCAGCAGCTACTCTTCCTGGGGTTTATTATGGATCCCCATTAGTTCCTGTCAAGGCAGCAGCTACTCTTCCTGGGGTTTATTATGGATCCCCATTAGTTCCTGCCAAGGCAGCAGCTACTCTTCCTGGGGTTTATTATGGATCTCCATTAGTTCCTGCCAAGGCAGCAGCTACTCTTCCTGGAGTTTATTATGGATCCCCATTAGTTCCTGTCAAGGCAGCAGCTACTCTTCCTGAGGTTTATTATGGATCCCCATTAGTTCCTGCTAAGACAGCAGCTACTCTTCCTGGGGTTTATTATGGATCCCCATTAGTTCCTGCCAATGCAGCAACTACACTTCCTGGGGTCCAAACACATTAAGACACTACTTACATTACATATAAAACAAAAAGATAAAACAGTACATTATATAACATTATTACACCACTACATACCTACAATACAACATGTATAATACCACCATACAACAATATTACAATGTACGTGTGTGTGTAGAGTGTGTGTTATGGCTGGTGTGTGTGTGTGTGTGTGTGTCCACAGTCCCTGCTGTTCCATAACATGCTGACCACACCAAGCGTTACATGTGCGAGCGTGTTATACGTACACATACATGTTATTCAATCATTTCATCCAATCGGCTTGCGTGCATCAACGAGCGTCTGCGTAGCCAGGCGCTAATATAGAACTTGATTCTATTTGTGATGCTTGACGTTCTGCAAGTCCCGCCTCTTCAATCTCGTTGGTTTTTAAGAGCATATACCCACGTGGGTGATTGAAAGATGAACTGAGGTCTATACTCCAGTCCAGTTGGTGGTGGTAATGCACCTTAAAGTTGGTTGCCAACCACCATATAAAGTCCACAGAAGAAGAAGAAGAAGCCTGAAGGAGGAAAGGTTACTAGAAACAAACTCTGTTTACCCTTTTATCTGTGGATTAATTGTCAGAGTAGAGAACCTCGTGCATTTCAGGTAAAATAACAACCCAATGTTTATATCCCCGGAAAAATCGGCCAGCAACTGCTAGCTAGCTAAATTACCATGACTGCTTCATGCTTTTCGACCTGTCCCCAAATTAATATAGTTGTTTCAGAGTTCATTTTGATATTTCAACTTGCGTGTCCTGATCGCGTCTAGTGTGGGTAGACAAAATCAACATACGCACTTGCGTACCCGGTCTAGTCAGCATGTAAGGTGTAATTTGTACCTGTTTTTAAAACATACTTTTTTTTCAGATTTTTTTGTATTTTAAATCTGATACTGCAAGATTGATAGCATCAAATTTGTTTATGACTGAGCTTGTTTATTCCAATTTTTTTCCCAGTTCTCCAGTTGATTAAATATTGTGGTGAACATTGTCATAGAGTTATTTCCATTGAAAGTACAGGAGAAGATAGTATCGACTGACTCATCTTGTTTTTAATCTTCCAACACAGTTGGTGTTCTATATTGATGCCTCTTGGTCAGGATCAATGATGACCAAGCTGCCTGATGACATCGATGGTGAGTGACGCTGCACTTCAACCTCCCTGTGATTATATCACTTTCCAGGAACAAACCCAAAACACTATCCATCTATCCATTTCATTTTTAAAGATGCACTTGACCGTTCCTCGTGACCGTGACGAATATGGATGGGGGGGGATTGGCCAATATGGATGGGGGGGATTGGCCAATATGGTTTGGGGGGGCGGGGATTGGTCAATATGGATGGGGGGGGATTGGCCAATATGGATGGGGGGATTGGCCAATATGGTTTGGGGGGGCGGGGATTGGTCAATATGGATGGGGGGGATTGGCCAATATGGATGGGGGGGGGATTGGTCAATATGGATGGGGGGGATTGGCCGATATGGTTTTGGGGGGGGGGATTGGCCGATATGGTTTTGGGGGGGCGGGGATTGAAATATTGAAATGTTTCTTACAGAAGAAATATGAAAAGCATCAGCATGGTCAAAATTGAAAGGGAACAGTTTGGAGATTATGGGAAAAGTATTAGACAAGTTGAGGACACAACAGTTCAACTGATACAAGACTGGATCCAAACATCTACACTGTTGATTTGATGTGCGTTTTACACTTCCTGTACTTTTCATCACATTTGTTAATAATGAAATGTGAAAATACTCTGGATACATTCAATACTGTGATTAGAATAGTCACGGAACTGTTTGTGGTTGGTGTAGCATAAAACAAAAAAAATGACAAGGGTTTGAGTCCGAGGACTAACTGCTGTTTCCAAGTGGCCACACACCTCTCCAAAGTGTGCCCAGTTTCTAAGTAATTTCAATGCACTTTTAAGACTCCAAACAGTCTTCAGCTATAAAGGTGCTATTTTTAAGCTCTCCTAGCTGTGAGGAGCAAACAGATGTGTAGTTGTTTGGAATTTACAACCCTCCATCCTCGCCATCACAGTTACGGTTGGGGTTTACGCATTCCAAAAAAAACACCCCATTTTTATAAATTGCAATCTGGGTCAGGCTTGTTCTATTGCCAACATGATTAGCTAAATTATAAAATATGATCTTACAGTGTGTTAGGCTTTCAACAAGGTCAATTCAGAGAAACCGATCGCCATTTTGGTGTACATAGAAAAGAGTTATGAGTGTGTGTGTGTGTGTTCTGAGGCGATTATCATCACCAATAGGAGACAGTTTAAAGCAGAATAACTATGTAGATTATCATCACCAATAGGAGACAGTCTAAAGCAGAATAACTATGTAGATTATCATCACCAATAGGAGACAGTCTAAAGCAGAATAACTATGTAGATTACCATCACCAATAGGAGACAGTCTAAAGCAGAATAACTATGTAGATTACCATCACCAATAGGAGACAGTCTAAAGCAGAATAACTATGTAGATTATCATCACCAATAGGAGACAGTCTAAAGCAGAATAACTATGTAGATTATCATCACCAATAGGAGACAGTCTAAAGCAGAATAACTATGTAGATTTGAGAGAGGTTTCCTGAGGGACGGAGGGGAGAACTCTGTGTTCGCAGCCACGGCCTGTAACATATTTTGTGATAGTGTATAATCAGTGTCCTGGAAGCCATATAGCCTGTTTTTTTTAACGCTCTCCCTCTACCCGTCTTAATAAATCGGTCCGTCTCTCTCTACCCGTCTCTCTCTACCCGTCTCTCTCTACCCGTCTCTCTCTACCCGTCTCTCTCTACCCGTCTCTCCTTCAGTGTATGCCACCACAGCAACCAACTCTAATGAGGTGTCCTATGCCTGTTACTATGATGAGAAGAGGGAGACCTACCTGGGGGACTGGTACAGTGTTAACTGGATGGAGGACTCTGATGTGGTAAGTCTGGTACAGTGTTAACTGGATGGAAGACTCTGATGTGGTAAGTCTGGTACAGTGTTAACTGGATGGAGGACTCTGATGTGGTAAGTCTGGTACAGTGTTAACTGGATGGAAAACTCTGATGTGGTGAGTCTGGTACAGTGTTAACTGGATGGAAAACTCTGATGTGGTGAGTCTGGTACAGTGTTAACTGGATGGAAAACTCTGATGTGGTAAGTCTGGTACAGTGTTAACTGGATGGAAGACTCTGATGTGATGAGACCAGTACAGTGTTAACTGGATGGAAGACTCTGATGTGATTAATGTATTCCTCTCCCTGATTGTGTTGTCCAGGAGGACATAAGCATGGAGACCCTAATGAGACAGTTCAAGATCATCCAGAGCAACACCAGCCGCGTCATGAAATTTGGAAACGAGGTGAGGGATTCAGAGGGGGAAGTACCTAATTCTCATTGAAATGGCTAGCGGTAAGGAATCACAATATATTCTGGAAACTTCAAATCTATTGTCTAGCTATAAATCTAAAAGATAAGTTAACGAGGATCATATTTTTTCCTTCTTAATGCGTTTTGAGACAATCAGTTGTGACAAGATAGGGGTGGTATACAGAAGATAGCCCTATTTGGTAAAAGACCAAGTCCATATTATGGCAAGAACAGCTCAAATAAGAAAAGAGAAATGACAGTCCATCATTATTTTAAGACATGAAGGTCAGTCAATATGGACAATTTTTACTTTAAAAGTTTCTTCAAGTGCAGTCGCAAAAAGCATCATGATGAAACTGGCTCTCATGAGGACCGCCACAGGAAAGGAAGACCCAGAGTTCCCTCTGCTGCAGAGAATAAGTTCAATTAGAGTTACCAGCCTCTGAAATTGCAGCCCAAATAAATGCTTCACAGAGTTCAAGTAACAGACACATCAACTGTTCAGAGGAGACAGTATGAATCAGGCCTTCATGGTTGAATTGCTGCAAAGAAACCACTACTAAAGGACACCAATAAGAAGAAGAGACTTGCTTGGGCCAAGAAACACAAACAATGGACATTAGACCGGTGGAAATCTGTCCTTTGGTCTGGAGTCCAAATGTGAGATTTTTGGTCCCAACCGCCATGTCTTTGTAGGACGCTGTGTGGGTGAACGGATGAGCTCCACATGTGTATTTTCCACTGTAACGCATGGAGGAGGAGGTGTGGGGGTGTTTTGCTGGTACTGTCAGTGGTTTATTTAGAATTTAAGGCACACTTAACCAGCATGGCTACCACAGCATTCTGCAGCGATACGCCATCACATCTGGTTTGAGCTTAGTGGGACTATCATTGCTTTTTCAACAGGACAATGACCCAACACACCTCCAGGCTGTGTAAGGGCTATTTTACTGAGAAGGAGTGTGATGGAGTGCTGCATCAGATGACCTGTTCTCCACAATCACCCGACCTCAACCCAATTGAGATGGTTTGGGATGAGTTGGACCGCAGAGTGAAGGAAAAGCAGCCAACAAGTGCCTAGCGTATGTGGGAACTCCTTCAAGACTGTGAAAAAAAGCATTCCAGGTGACGCTGGTTGAGAGAATACCAAGAGTGTGCAAAGCTGTCAAAGGCAAAAGGTGGCTATTTGAAGAATCCAAAATATTTGTTTAACACGTTTTCAAATAAAATGTATTGGTAAGATGTTATTGCGGGTGTAGCGAAATGCTTGTGTTTCTAGCTCCGACAGTGGAGTAGTATCTAACAGTTTCACAACATATACCCAAAATACAGGTATATCTAAGAAAGGAATGGATAAAAAAATATATATATATATTTTGTGTATATATATATATATATATATATATATACACACAGTTGAAGTCGGAAGTTTACATAAACTTAGGTTGGAGTCATTAAAACTTGTTTTTCAACCACTCCACAAATGTCTTGTTAACAAACTATAGTTTTGGCACGTCGGTTAGGACATCTACTTTGTGCATGACACAAGTCATTTTTCCAACAATTGTTTACAGAAAGATTATTTCACTTATAATTCACTGTATCACAACTCCAGTGGGTAAGAAGTTTACATTCACTAAGTTGACTGTGCCTTAAAACAGCTTGGAAAATTCCAGAAAAATTATGGCTTTAGAAGCTTCTGATAGGCTAATTTACATCATTGAGTCAATTGGTGGTGTACCTGTGGATATATTTCAAGGCCTACCTTCAAACTCAGTGCCTCTTTGCTTGACATCATGGGAAAATCAACAACAAAAGAATCAGCCAAGACCTCAAAAAAATGTAGACCTCCACAAGTCTAGTTCATCCTTGGGAGCAAGTTCCAAATGCCTGAAGGTACCATGTTCATCTGTACAAACAATAGTAAGCAAGTATAAACACCATGGGACCACGCAGCCGTCATACCGCTCAGGAAGGAGACGCGTTCTGTCTCCTAGAGATGAACGTACTTTGGTGTGAAAAGTGCAAATTAATCCCAGAACAACAGCAAAGGACCTTGTGAAGATGCAGGAGGAAACAGGTACAAAAGTATCTATATCCACAGTAAAGCAAGTCCTATATCTACAAAACCTGAAAGGTCGCTCAGCAAGGAAGAAGCCACTGCTCCAAAACCGCCATAAAAAAGCCAGACTACGGTTTGTAACTGCACATGGGGACAAAGATCGTACTTTTTGGAGAAATGTCCTCTGGTCTGATGAAACAAAAATATAACTGTTTGGCCATAATGACCATCGTTATGTTTGGAGGAAAAACGGGGAGGCTTGCAAGCCGAAGAACACCATCCCAACCGTGAAGCACGGGGGTGGCAGCATCATGTTGTGGGGGTGCTTTGCTGCAGGAGGGACTGGTGCATTTCACAAAATAGATGGCATCACGAGGCAGGAAAATTATGTGGATATATTGAAGCAACATCTCAAGACAGTCAGGAAGTTAAAGCTTGGTCGCAAATGGGTCTTCCAAATGGTGTTCAACACCCAGTCGGTGTTGAACCGACTGGGTGTCTCTGTGTTGAACCGACTATAATGTATGTTTGTGTGATCCTTCCCGAGACTCTGGCCAATATGAAGGTAATGGCTTTTCAAGGTAATGCCAACGCCTGGCCTAACAGCCCCATGACCCTGAAGCCTGTGGCGGACCCAGGCCTGACCTTCAGCACTGAAGTCCCCCTGGAAATCCTCAGGAGGAAATCATCAAACACCGACAATAGCCTGTACCAATCACACCTCAAGGTAATGGACAGGAAATGACGTTTGCTTTAAACATTTAAACCTTTTTTTTAAGTGTTTCATTCCTGACAAACCTGGGTTGTGTTCATTTGGGCACACTGTAACAGAAACCAAAGTGTTTCTCAATGAAGTCACATGGTATCTCCCCATTTCGCTCTATTTTGGATCGTTTTACGTTTCGTTCCATAATGAACATGACCCAGGCTTTATCATAAGATGCTTCTGTTATTTCATAGAAGTGGGGAGCTTGGAGAACTGTTCTGATTGTCTGTGTCCTGTGTGTCCACTAGGTGCGTGAGGAGCTGAGACGGAAGATGCTCAAGGTGGTGACGTTGGTGACGGGCAGTGAGAGCGAGTATCAGAAGGTTCTGTGTGAGAAGATGGATCTGACCCAGCACCAGTGCTACGAGATTGCTGTCACTCAGTACAAGAAACATTGTTTCAGCTGGCCTACCAATGTGGTACGTACAGCCCGGCCCCCAGCTCTTCCCCAGCTCTGACCGGTCCCCAGGTCTCCCCATCTCTGACCCAGCCCCCAGCTCTGTGTCCCAAATGGCATCCAGTTCCCAATGTAGTGCACTGTTCTTTTATCCGGGGCCCATAGATACGGGGCCCATAGATACGGGGCCCATAGGAACAGGCTCACTGGATGGATGATGTCAACTACGCCTGGTTTATATGGCTATATAAATTGATGTTTGCCCTCCCCAGACATGACCGGGGCTATATAAATTGATGTTTGCCCTCCCCAGACATGACCGGGGCTATATAAATTGATGTTTGCCCTCCCCAGACATGATCGAGGCTATATAAATTGATGTTTGCCCTCCCCAGACATGACCGGGGCTATATAAATTGATGTTTGCCCTCCCCAGACATGACCGGGGCTATATAAATTGATGTTTGCCCTAGATTTAGAGAACCTTCATTGTTGTGATTTTAAGTTAGATCAGAGTACAGTATGTAAAAGTTGTGGTGTTCTTGTGTTGCAGTATGAGGATTATCTGCTGGACCTGTATTTGTTGTTCAACCTGTGTGGGAAAATATATCAACAAGAACGGTACCGTATCCATCTCATACCTCCCTCTTTTTATACCTTCCCACCAGGGTTCAGGTCAATTCAATTTCTATTCCAGTCAATTCAGAAAATTCCACATTTTCCACGTTGAAGATAATTGGAATTGACCCCAACCTTGCTTTACACTATCCATCTTAATTCATGCTTTTCAATTGAAGACAAGTTTCACTAATGCACGATTTGACAAAAAAAGAAATGGTTTTGTTCAAAGTTTATTTAATTTCCAATGAGCTGCTTCCATGGTCTAATCATGTTCTTTTTGTCTCCCTCCTCAGTATCTGGGCAACAATAGAGAAAGTGTGTACTGAAGAGACAAACACCCCTCTGAGATCAGATTCCTGTGACCGCAGATAGGAGGGTCTGAGAAGACCAGTCTTGTCTTTTCACTGACAAGGAATCAAGTTTGAATCTCTTTTTTTTTTATCGCTACTCTCTTCTTCTAATAGCTTTGGTTTCAAACTTGTTTTTTTCCCCCCCGGTTTTAATGAGACATGTTAAAGATGTGTTTTTATGATGAATTTCACTATATCCCTGTGAGCGTTTAAAAAAAATATATTAAAAAAATTATGAGAATGTTTTTTTTTGTTTTTTTTTTACTGTTCTGATTTCTATGAACACTAATGAGAGGAGATCAGGAGCCAGTTTGCCCACTTGGTTGTCAGCTCTGCTGGTCGCTCTGCTGGTCGCTCTGCTGGTCGCTCTGCTGGAGTAGGGTGAAGTCCACCTAGTTGCTGATCTTATGTCAGTTCTGCTTTTTTCCCCACTAATGGTTAAGTTTATGATTTGTAGAATGGGAAGCAGATCCTAGATCTGTACCTAGGAGGAACTTCACCCCTGCACGAGACTGACCTGGAGGTTGAATCCTACAGCATCACGTATGATCTGCAACATACCCTGATCCTTTAAAAACAGGAGATTGGGTTATGTTGATGTTGTCACACGGATTTTGAAATATAACCTGGACGGTCTAAAACAGCTAGAAAATGATTTCTGTGGACTATTATTCATTGCTCTCGCCGTCGGTACCTTCTATATCTAGTCAAGGTTTAATTAAGATATTGCCAGAGTCAAATAATTGTTTGTCTTCTGTCGTGAGTCATTATTTAAAAATCATATTAGGATTGTTTGAGTTAAATGATACAGCTGCTGTACCTGGTTTTGCTGAGGAAAGATGCAACAGACGTCTATATCGTCAGATACAGTAAAGAGCTGATGCTCTTTTTAAAGGTGAAGTTTCTGAATGGGTATCTAGGATACCAAATAGACCCGTTTAGTTGTGGAAGGAGCCGGTGGAACGCATTGTAGGACTTGAGTTTGAGGAGCGGACTGCAGCAATTGCAAACGAGGACAATTTTGTATAAAATGTTCACTCTTGGAAATGGATAAATAAAACCTCTGTTCAGACGTGTCTTTGTATTGCTGACTTTTAGATTGTCTTCAATTTACAGGCTGTACAACCTATTACACATGTTGTTTTTTTGTAAATGTATTTAATTTAACCATTATTCTACCAGGTATGTTGATTGAGAACACATTCTCATTTACAGCAACGACCTGGGGAATAGTTACAGGGGGGATGAATGAGCCAATTGGGATGATTAGGTGGCCGTGATGGTATGAGGGACAGATTCAGAGTTTAGCCAGGACACCGGGGTTGACACCCCTACTCTTACAATAAGAACCATGGGATCTTTAGTGACCACAGAGAGTCAGGACACCCGTTTAACATCCCATCTGAAAGACAGCACCCTACACAGGGCAATGTCCCCAATCACTGCCCTGGGGCATTGGGATATTTTTTTTAGACCAGAGGAAAGAGTGCCTCCTATTGACCCTCCCAACACCACTTCCAGCAGCATCTGGTCTTCCATCCAGGGACCAACCCTGCTTAGCTTTAGAAGCAAGCCAGCAGTGGTATGCTGCTGGTTACTGATAAAGCAAATTACCAATTTGTTTTATCCCAGTCATTTTGAACCTCCAATGAAGAACCAGATAAGAAATTGTGCACAGATGTCAATCAAATGTCTATTCTTCCACATTGATTTTGCCATCAACAAAGTCTAGCTGGCCAGATTCTTTTCTTTTGAATTCCGGCATTGAAAATCTGCATTGAAGTGATTCACCTATTATCTCCTGGAGAACTACATTCTAAAGGAATGGGAACACATTTTAATCAGGAGGATTAAACAAATCCTGAGTTAGGAGTAAAAAAAAAAAAAAATGATTTCTTCGACTTGGATTCCAACAGCATCTGGTCTCCCATCCAGGGGGTCAGTCCCTGGACCAACCCTGCTTAGCTTCAGAGCCAAAGCAGCAGTGGGATGCTGGGTGATTTGCTGCTGGCCCAAGTCACACTTTTCAATGCATAGCCTGTGCATTCCAGTGTTTAACTAGCTATATTGTATTTACTTTGCCACCATGGCCGTCTTTGCCTTTACCTCCCTTATCTCACCTCATTTGCTCACATTGTATATAGACTTATTTTTCTACTGTATTATTGACTGTATGTTTGTTTTACTCCATGTGTAACTCTGTGTTGTTGTATGTTGTCGAACTGCTTTGCTTTATCTTGGCCAGGTCGCAGTTGTAAATGAGAACTTGTTCTCAACTTGCCTACCTGGTTAAATAAAGGACTTGTTCTCAACTTGCCTACCTGGTTAAATAAAGGACTTGTTCTCAACTAGCCTACCTGGTTAAATAAAGGTGAAATAAATAAATAAATAAATAACAATAACTACAGTGTCTTCAGAAAGTATTCATGGTGTGTTTGATACCATTCTATTCACTCCAGTCATTATTATGAGCCGTTCTGTCCTCCCCTCAGCAGCCTCCATTGATATATGTAGTTAGTTCTGGGTTTTTTGTTGTTGTTGGAGGAATCCTGCTTTGATCCTTCCCAGTAGGTAGCGGAATGTACATTAAATTGTGCAATTAAGCAATAAGGCCAGAGGAGGTGTTGTGTATATGGCAACTAACTCCGTGTTGCGTCGTTCACAGCTGTCAGCCAATCAGCATTCAGGGCTCGAACCACCCCGTTTATAATCGCCAATATACCATAGAGGTGGTCCTGATGAGGCCTTCCCAACAATCTAGTTTATGCTGGCAACAACAGGTTACATGGTTAGAGTGTTGGACTTGTAACCGAAAGGTTGGCGAGATTGAATCCCAGAGCTGACAAGGTAAAAATGTGAACAAGGCAGTTAACCCACTAGGCCGTCATTGTAAATAAGAATGTGTTCTTAACTGACTTGCTTGGTTAAAAAAAAACAGCAGCATGGCGCTAGTTAAAATTTGTAAAAGAAAGTGATGTTTATTTAGATGGGCGAGGGAGAAATACCTTGTAATATTGGTCACCGTGACATGCCAATTCGCAAACCGTTGCGAATGACCAGTTTAACCGTGTCGTGTCGAGGTGCTCAGCGAAAGGCTCTTCTTCTATAATATTATGGCGGTCCGCTAACAGGTGCCGCCACCTACTGTACTGGAGTGTGTCGTAAAATCACGGGGTTTCACCAGTTACCACAGCCACTAAGTCTGAATTATTGCCTAAACTCCGCCTGTTCCTACAATTTATCTTTTTAAAATTCAGATTTGAACCTTAAACCATGAGTTTAACCACACTGCTAAACGTATGCATAACTCTAACCTTAAATGAAGACCAACCCAATCGCAGCGTTGAAGTGCTCATCGGGACGACTGACTGAACCGAATCATTTGGTCTCTTTTTTTTCTTCTTTTTTTTATTATTATTATTATTAATTCAAAATACAGATCAACAATTTACATTCTTACATCAAAACATTACAGCAAAACAGAACGCAGGTATTAATGAGAAAATACTGGAACAAACAAAAAATATATTAAAAAATAATAAATATTTAAAAAATAAACAATTCTAGTGCAATTGTAATCACTCTGAAAACAAATCTTATTTATAATTATGTAGGAAAATGAATCATTTCGTCTCTATTCGACTCAAGTCATGAATCTGGGCATCAGGCGTGACCCTGTTCTCTCTCCATAGTGTTGAGCAGAGCAAACTGACCCTGTTCTCTCTCCATAGTGTTGAACAGAGCAAACTGACCCTGTTCTCTCTCCATAGTGTTGAACAGAGCAAACTGACCCTGTTCTCTCTCCATAGTGTTGAGCAGAGCAAACTGACCCTGTTCTCTCTCCATAGTGTTGAACAGAGCAAACTGACCCTGTTCTCTCTCCATAGTGTTGAACAGAGCAAACTGACCCTGTTCTCTCTCCGTAGTGTTGAACAGAGCAAACTGACCCTGTCCTCTCTCCATAGTGTTGAACAGAGCAAACTGACCCTGTCCTCTCTCCATAGTGTTGAACAGAGCAAACTGACCCTGTTCTCTCTCCATAGTGTTGAACAGAGCAAACTGACCCTGTCCTCTCTCCGTAGTGTTGAACAGAGCAAACTGACCCTGTTCTCTCTCCGTAGTGTTGAACAGAGCAAACTGACCCTGTTCTCTCTCCGTAGTGTTGAACAGAGCAAACTGACCCTGTTCTCTCTCCATAGTGTTGAACAGAGCAAACTGACCCTGTCCTCTCTCCATAGTGTTGAACAGAGCAAACTGACCCTGTTCTCTCTCTCCATAGTGTTGAGCAGAGCAAACTGACCCTGTTCTCTCTCCATAGTGTTGAGCAGAGCAAACTGACCCTGTTCTCTCTCCAGTGTTGAGCAGAGCAAACTGACCCTGTCCTCTCTCCGTAGTGTTGAGCAGAGCAAACTGACCCTGTTCTCTCTCCGTAGTGTTGAACAGAGCAAACTGACCCTGTTCTCTCTCCGTAGTGTTGAACAGAGCAAACTGACAGCTGTCCTCTCTCCGTAGTGTTGAACAGAGCAAACTGACCCTGTTCTCTCTCCGTAGTGTTGAACAGAGCAAACTGACCCTGTTCTCTCTCCGTAGTGTTGAACAGAGCAAACTGACCCTGTTCTCTCTCCGTAGTGTTGAACAGAGCAAACTGACCCTGTCCTCTCTCCATAGTGTTGAACAGAGCAAACTGACCCTGTTCTCTCTCTCCATAGTGTTGAGCAGAGCAAACTGACCCTGTTCTCTCTCCATAGTGTTGAGCAGAGCAAACTGACCCTGTTCTCTCTCCAGTGTTGAGCAGAGCAAACTGACCCTGTTCTCTCTCCGTAGTGTTGAGCAGAGCAAACTGACCCTGTTCTCTCTCCGTAGTGTTGAACAGAGCAAACTGACCCTGTTCTCTCTCCGTAGTGTTGAACAGAGCAAACTGACAGCTGTCCTCTTTCCGTAGTGTTGAACAGAGCAAACTGACCCTGTCCTCTCTCCGTAGTGTTGAACAGAGCAAACTGACCCTGTCCTCTCTCCGTAGTGTTGAACAGAGCAAACTGACCCTGTCCTCTCTCCGTAGTGTTGAACAGAGCAAACTGACCCTGTCCTCTCTCCGTAGTGTTGAACAGAGCAAACTGACCCTGTCCTCTCTCCGTAGTGTTGAACAGAGCAAACTGACCCTGTCCTCTCTCCGTAGTGTTGAGCAGAGCAAACTGACCCTGTTCTCTCTCCATAGTGTTGAACAGAGCAAACTGACCCTGTTCTCTCTCCGTAGTGTTGAGCAGAGCAAACTGACCCTGTTCTCTCTCCATAGTGTTGAACAGAGCAAACTGACCCTGTTCTCTCTCCATAGTGTTGAACAGAGCAAACTGACCCTGTCCTCTCTCCATAGTGTTGAGCAGAGCAAACTGACCCTGTTCTCTCTCCATAGTGTTGAACAGAGCAAACTGACCCTGTTCTCTCTCCATAGTGTTGAACAGAGCAAACTGACCCTGTTCTCTCTCCATAGTGTTGAACAGAGCAAACTGACCCTGTCCTCTCTCCATAGTGTTGAACAGAGCAAACTGACCCTGTCCTCTCTCCATAGTGTTGAACAGAGCAAACTGACCCTGTCCTCTCTCCATAGTGTTGAACAGAGCAAACTGACCCTGTCCTCTCTCCATAGTGTTGAACAGAGCAAACTGACCCTGTTCTCTCTCCATAGTGTTGAACAGAGCAAACTGACCCTGTTCTCTCTCCGTAGTGTTGAGCAGAGCAAACTGACCCTGTTCTCTCTCTATAGTGTTGAACAGAGCAAACTGACCCTGTTCTCTCTCCATAGTGTTGAACAGAGCAAACTGACCCTGTCCTCTCTCCGTAGTGTTGAACAGAGCAAACTGACCCTGTCCTCTCTCCATAGTGTTGAACAGAGCAAACTGACCCTGTTCTCTCTCCATAGTGTTGAACAGAGCAAACTGACCCTGTTCTCTCTCCATAGTGTTGAACAGAGCAAACTGACCCTGTTCTCTCTCCGTAGTGTTGAGCAGAGCAAACTGACCCTGTTCTCTCTCCGTAGTGTTGAACAGAGCAAACTGACCCTGTTCTCTCTCCGTAGTGTTGAACAGAGCAAACTGACCCTGTTCTCTCTCCATAGTGTTGAACAGAGCAAACTGACCCTGTTCTCTCTCCATAGTGTTGAACAGAGCAAACTGACCCTGTCCTCTCTCCATAGTGTTGAACAGAGCAAACTGACCCTGTTCTCTCTCCATAGTGTTGAACAGAGCAAACTGACCCTGTCCTCTCTCCATAGTGTTGAACAGAGCAAACTGACAGCTGTCCCGTCGGCTGTTTCCCAGGGCTAACTAGGAATAATCACAACAAAAAAACCGATTACAAGGAAATGATTAACGGTAGACAGTTGAATTCAACGTTGACTATCGTAACGTTACGAAATTGCTAGCTTGTTTCGTGTATCCAGTTTGTTTTGTTTTGTTCCGCTAGCTAGCACGAATCAGCTAACGTTAGCTAACAAATCTCTTTCGAAACCGCGTCAAACTTGTTACCGTCGTTAGGCATTTTTAGTTTTTGTTGTGAAGGAAGGACTTTACAATGGGATCCAGAGCATCGACATTACTGAGAGAAGAGGAGATTGAAGAAATCAAAAAGGAGACAGGCTGTGAGTTTGAGTTTTCCACTTTTACCAAAGCGTGTTTGTTTGTTTGTGTGTGTGTGTGTGGGGCCAACTAGTCGTTAATGACAAACTCTCATTATCTTGTAATATCAAAGCACGTTGTTATTTCACATAACTAGTTAAACTATATATACAAAAGTATGTGGACACCCCTTCAAATGAGTGGATTCGGCTATTTCAGCCACACCCGTTGCTGACAGGTGTATTAAATCGAGCACACAGCCATACAATCTCTATAGGTAAACATTGGCAGGAGAATGGCCCATACTGAAGAGCTAGGATGAAACATTTCCATCAAGTCAGTTTGTCAAATTTCTTCCCTGCTAGAGCTTCCCCGGTCAGCTGTAAGTGCTGTTATTGGGAAGTGGAAACGTCAAGGAGCAACAACGGCTCAGCCGTGAAGTGGTAAGCCACACAACCGATCGGTTGCAACACTCACTACCGGGTTCCAAACTGCCTCTGGAAGCAACGTCAGCACAATAACTGTTTGTCTGGAGCTTCATGAGATGGGTTTCCATGGCCGAGCAGCCGCACACAAGCCTAAGATCACCATGCTCAATGCCAAGTGTCGGCTGCAGTGATGTAAAGCTTGCCACCATTTGACTCTGGAGCAGTGGAAATGGGTTCTTTGGAGTGATGAATCACGCTTCACCATCTGCCACTCCGACGGACGAATCTGGGTTTGGAGAACGCTACCTGCCCCAATGCGTAGTGCCAACTGTAAAGTTTGGTGGATGAGAAAATAATGGTCTGGGGCTGTTTTTCATGGTTCAGGCTAGACCCCTTAGTTCCAGTGAAGGGAAATTTTAACGCTACAGCATACAATGACATTGTGGCAACAGTTTGAGGAAGGCCCTTTCCTGTTTCAGTGCCAGACCTCACTAATGCTCTTGTGGCTGAATGGAAACAAGTCCCCCACAGCAATGTTCCAACATGTAGTGGAAAGCCTTCCCAGAAGAGTGGAGGCTGTTATAGCAGCAAAGGGGGGACCAACTCCATATTAACACCCATGATTTTGGAATGAGATGTTCGACGAGAAGGTGTCCACATACTTTTGGTCATGTTGTGTATCTATATTGGTGTTGTGGTATGTTATGCCTAGTGACGGTGAGTTTTGGGTTTCTCTGCTGTTTTCCTGATCTGTGACTTGAGCAGAGCCATGTCATTATTGTAACCAGAGAAAGCTCTACTCAGTCATGACATGTGCGTTTAGTCCAGTGGATCACAACAATGAAACAAACTACCCTCAAAGTATGGACAAGCTATCAATCTTTTACTCCTTTACATTATCGTAGTCCTGTGTAGAAATGTTGTTTGTACACTGAGACCTTTTTTAAAAGCATGATCCCAACAATCCTGTCACTAACATGGTGTGTTTCTTTGCAGTTTCCCACAGCCAGATCACCCGGCTCTACAGTCGCTTTACCAGCTTGGACAAAGGAGAGAACGGCACGCTCAGGTACAGACAACAGCCCCATCATGCAATGCCACTGGGACACACACACACACACACACACACACACACACACACACACACACACACACACACACACAACAAGCTTGATGAAACACTCAGGGTGCTTTCGTAAATTCACTTTGGCTGTCTACTCTGATTTTCAGAGCACTCTCGTCTGAGTGCGCCAGAGGGCAGAATAACTGATGAATTTACGAACACTCAACACCCGTTGAATACGGCCGGTGTCAGTAAACATCGGCAAAAAAATAATCATTAAATTGTTGCCAGCAGCACAGTGACCAACGCTCTGGATAACATGAAAACAGCATAACCAGCTCTGCTAGGGGGAGTAAAATGGTCAGAGTGAAGTATTGTGTCTGGAAGTAGCTAGCCAACGTTAGCCTGTTAGCTTGGGTGCTTGACTGCCGTTGTGAGGTCAGAACGATTGGATCAACCCAAATCCTTGGCCAGAGTGTCCAGTGTGCACTCCGAACGCTCAGAGAGCGAAAAGCTCTGAATTTACCAACGCCCAGAGCGCTTTCTGAACGCTCTCTTGCAGTCCAGATTGAATTTACGAACACACCCTCAGACTTACAGCCAAACACTCAAGTCATAGCCACGACACAATAGGCCTACACAGAAAGGTGGAAAAGGGGAATTTGTGATGTCCTGTGACTCTCTGTGGGAGGGGAGGCATTAGTGAAGGGAGGGGAAAAATCCATAGTTGCAATATTATTTTTGGACGATATTAAATCGATATTTGACTCCAAATATTGTTTTAAAATGTGTATATATAGTTTGCAATTGTAGGTAGTGTTAGCCAAAGCTATTTTTAATCCTATAGCTTGTTCTCCATCGTTTTAAATAGTGAGACATGTTTTCAGCACTTATTTACCTTATTTTCGTTTTCTTATGCTCTCTCTTGTCTCTCTATAGCAGATATAGTGAACAATATGTTTGGAACATCAAGTCACAGTATCGAATCGCAATTCATATAGAATCAGAATACAAGTAGAGTCACTATACATTGGTGTAGAGTCGCTATACATTGGTGTAGAGTCGCTATACATTGGTGTAGAGTCGCTATACATTGGTGTAGAGTCGCTATACATTGGTGTAGAGTCGCTATACATTGGTGTAGAGTCGCTATACATTGGTGTAGAGTCAGAATACATTTAGAATCACTATTCATTTAGAATCACTATTCATTTAGAATCAGAGTTCATATCGTAACAGCACCTAAGCACGGTGATAATATCCTACGTTGAGGTTCCTGGGAATTCCCAGCCCTAGGAGGCATTGTAAATGATTTACAGTTCATTTAAATGAGAGCTAATTTTGTCCAATAGAAAATAGTTGATTTATGCCAATAGCTTGCTGTTCTATTGGTTATGGTATCTAACCACAAACGAAGAGAGTATTGAGGATGTGAGACAGCTGTAAGACATTTACTTGTACTGTGTTCATGATTGCCTTTCGTGCCCACATTACTTCTCTATGACCATCAGAGGAAATTTGGCAATGTGTGTAAGAACACAGTATGCCTCCATGCCAGTGAGTATCGCTTTAGAGGCACGTGACCATGTAAGTACAGAATGTTCTGAGCTGATGTGATTTTGAAGTTTGTCACCTCGACCTCTGGTCTGTGAACACAATACTCCTTTGGTCAAGAGGCTTCCCAAGATGCATCACTCTTGGCTCGGGCGTTGCCTGCAGTACCCTACTACCCATACTAGGGGTGTGTGTGTGTGTGTGTGTGTGTGTGTGTGTGTGTGTGTGTGTGTGTGTGTGTGTGTGTGTGTGTGTGTCAGTGTGTGTGTCAGTGTGTGTGTCAGTGTCATTGGGTAAGCTGTGTCTAGAAGAACCAGGTTGTTTTGACCTGAGTCTGACAAGACTGTTTCCGATATGAACAGCAGCACTTGCGTGTCATGGACCTCACTATGTAGTCCTTTTATTTCCACATCTAGTGTATGTGTGAGTGACAGCAAATAAACACTACGTTGCAAACAGACATGGAAGACCGTGTGATTGACCTCTTGAGTTCTCGATTGCTCGCTGACCTTCAGAGGAAAAACAAACAGTCACTTTTAATCCCATCACAGTTCAACTACAGCTCTGTTCTCTCTCTCTCTGAGTGGACTAGGCTCCATAGTTTTCACCCACTATGCAGAAAGAAACCTCCTGGATTCAAGCCACACATTAACCCCATTTATCCAGTCTATCTATGAAATGATGTCACTACTACGATTTCCACACTTCCTGGTTGGATTTTTCTCAGGTTTTTGCCTGCCATATGAGTTCTGTTATACTCACAGACATCATTCAAACAGTTTTAGAAACTTCAGAGTGTTTTCTATCCATATCTACTAATAATATGCATAACCTAGCTTCTGAGTTTGAGTAGGAGGCAGTTTAATATGGGCACGTATTTCATCCGAAAGTGAAAATACTGCCCCCTAACGGGATTGGTGTCGTAAGAAGTTAAACTGGGTGGGGGTCATTTAACCAGATATAATACTGAAATGTAACTGCACCACTTTGTCTGTTTACACACAACACGTGTGTGTTTTCTGTGTCCTCTCAATGAAGCATCCAGTCTGTATTGGGATATACAGTGGGGCTGGGCCTGAATTTTTTTGAATTTATTTATTTATTTATTTATTATTATTTTTTTTATTTTTATTTTTTTACATTTTAAAGCTGGTTTGGTGAATCCAAGATGACTTGTCTTAATCATTCATCAGTTGCCACAACACTACAGCCACGTCATGTACACGTTAGTGGAGCTAGCATGGTCTATATTGGGGTATACAGTGGAGCTAGCATGGTCTATATTGGGGTATACAGTGGAGCTAGCATGGTCTATATTGGGGTATACAGTGGAGCTAGCATGGTCTATATTGGGGTATACAGTGGAGCTAGCATGGTCTATATTGGGGTATACAGTGGAGCTAGCATGGTCTATATTGGGGTATACAGTGGAGCTAGCATGGCCTATATTGGGGTATACAGTGGAGCTAGCATGGTCTATATTGGGGTATACAGTGGAGCTAGCATGGTCTATATTGGGGTATACAGTGGAGCTAGCATGGTCTATATTGGGGTATACAGTGGAGCTAGCATGGTCTATATTGGGGTATACAGTGGAGCTAGCATGCAGTCTATATTGGGGTATACAGTGGAGCTAGCATGCAGTCTCTATTGGGGTATACAGTGGAGCTAGCATGCAGTCTATATTGGGGTATACAGTGGAGCTAGCATGGTCTATATTGGGGTATACAGTGGAGCTAGCATGGCCTGTATTGGGGTATACAGTGGAGCTAGCATGGGCTATATTGGGGTATACATTGGAGCTAGCATGGTCTATATTGGGGTATACAGTGGAGCTAGCATGCGGTCTATATTGGGGTATACAGTGGAGCTAGCATGCAGTCTATATTGGGGTATACAGTGGAGCTAGCATGCAGTCTATATTGGGGTATACAGTGGAGCTAGCATGCAGTCTATATTGGGGTACATAGGGGAGCTAGCATGCAGTCGGTATTGGGGTACACAGTGGAGCTAGCATCCAGTCGGTATTGGGGTATACAGTGGAGCTAGCATCCAGTCTGTATTGGGGTGTACAGTGGAGCTAGCATCCAGTCTGTATTGGGGTGTACAGTGGAGCTAGCATCCAGTCTGTATTGGGGTGTACAGTGGAGCTAGCATCCAGTCTGTATTGGGGTGTACAGTGGAGCTAGCATCCAGTCTGTATTGGGGTGTACAGTGGAGCTAGCATGGTCTATATTGGGGAATACAGTGGAGCTAGCATGGTCTATATTGGGGTATACAGTGGAGCTGGCATGGTCTATATTGGGGTATACAGTGGAGCTGGCATGGTCTATATTGGGGTATACAGTGGAGCTAGCGTCCAGTCTGTATTGCGGTAAACAGTGGGTCTAGCGTCCAGTCTGTATTGGGGTATACAGTGGGGCTAGCAGTGGAGATATCATTTCAACAAGACATTACCCAGTGGCATATAATAGACATTACCCAGAGTGGCATACAGTTGAAGTCGGAAGTTTACATACACCTTAGCCAAATACGTTTAAACTCAGTTTTTCACAGTTCCTAACATTTAATCCTAGTTAAAATTCCCAGTGTTAGGTCAGTTAGGATCACCATTTTATTTTAAGAATTTGAAATGTCAGAATAATAGTAGAGAAAATGATTTATTTCAGCTGTTATTTCTTTTATCACATTCCCAGTGGGTCAGAAGTTTACATACACTCAATTAGTATTTGGTAGCATTGCCTTTAAATTGTTTAACTTGGGTCAAACGTTTTGGGTAGCCTTCCACAAGCTTCCCACAATAAGTTGGGTGAATTTTGGCCCATTCCTCCTGACAGAGCTGGTGTAACTGAGTCAGGTTTGTAGGCCTCCATGCTCGCACACACTTTTTCAGTTCTGCCCACAAATGTTCTATGGGATTGAGGTCAGGGTTTTGTGATGGCCACTCCAATACCTTGACTTTGTTGTCCTTAAACCATTTTGCCAGAACTTTGGAAGTATACTTGGGGTCATTGTCCATTTGGAAGACCCATTTGCGACCAAGCTTTAACTTCCTGACTGATGTCTTGAGATGTTGCTTCAATATATCCACAGAATTTTCCATCCTCATGATGCCATCTATTTTGTGAAGTGCACCAGACCCTCCTGCAGCAAAGCACCCCCACAACATGATGCTGCCACCCCCGTGCTTCACGGTTGGGACGGTGTTCTTCGGCTTGCAAGCCTCCCCCTTTTTCCTCCAAACAGAACGATGGTCATTATGGCCAAACAGTTCTATTTTTGTTTCGTCAGACCAGAGGACATTTCTCCAAAAAGTACTATCTTTGTCCCCATGAGCAGTTGCAAACCGTAGTCTGGCTTTTTATGACGGTTTTGGAGCAGTGGCTTCTTCCTTGCTGAGCGGCCTTTCAGGTTATGTCGATATAGGACTCGTTTTACTGTGGGTATAGATTTTTTTGTACCTGTTTCCTCCAGCATCTGCACAAGGCCCTTTGCTGCTGTTCTGGGATTGATTTGCACTTTTCGCACCAAAGTACAGTCAACTCTAAGAGACAGAACGCGTCTCCTTCCTGAGCGGTGTGACGGCTGCGTGGTCCCATGGTGTTTATACTTGCGTACTATTGTTTGTTCAGATGAATGTGGTACCTTCAGGCGTTTGGAAATTGCTCCCAAGGAGGAACCAGACTTGTGGAGGTCTACAATTTTATTTCTGAGGTCTTGGCTGATTTCTTTTGATTTTCCTATGATGTCAAGCAAAGAGGCACTGAGTTTGAAGGCTGGCCTTGAAATACATCCACAGGTACACCTCCAATTGACCTAAATGATGTTAATTAGCCTATCAGAAGCTTCCAAAGCCATGACATAATTCTGGAATTTTCCAAGCTGTTTAAAGGCACAGTCAACTTGGTGTATGTAAACTTCTTACTCACTGGAATTGTGATACAGTGAAATAATCCGTCTGTAAAGAATTGTTGGGAAAATTACGTGTGTCCTGCACAAACCGACTTGCCAAAACTATAGTTTGTTAACAAGAAATTTGTGGAGTGGTTGAATAACGAGTTTTAATGACTCCAACCTGAGTGTATGTAAACTTCTGACTTCAACTGTATATCATTTCAACAAGACATTACCCAGAGTGATATGTCATATCGTTTTAACAAGACATTACCCAGAGTGATATGTCATATCGTTTCAACAAGACATTACCCAGAGTGATATGTCATATCGTTTCAACAAGACATTACCCAGAGTGATATGTCATATCGTTTCAACAAGACATTACCCAGAGTGATATGTCATATCGTTTTAACAAGACATTACCCAGAGTGATATGTCATATCGTTTCAACAAGACATTACCCAGAGTGATATCAGTATCTGTCCACTCATCTGCTGGTCTGTGATCCATCGTGTGTGTGATTGGAAGTGGGGTCAAACTTATAGGCTGCGTTTAAACAGCCCAATTCTGATATATGTTTCACTAATTGGTATTTTGACCAATCCGATCAGCACTGAAAAAGATCTGATGTGATTGGTCGAAAGACCTATTAGTTGGGGAAGGAAAAGATCAGAATTGGGCTGCCTGTGTAAACGCAGCCTTGGAAAAGAGTCCAAACTTCCCTTTGTTGTCATTGAGTCAATTCTAACTCTCCTCTCCTCTCCTGTTGTTTGTGAAGTCGGGAAGATTTCCAACGGATCCCAGAGTTGGCCATCAATCCTCTGGGAGACAGAATCATCAATGCCTTCTTTCCTGAGGGGTGAGTTGTCTCTGTGTCCTTCACTGATTTCTTTAATGATGCACATAGCTATGACTCGAGTCACTCACCACAAGAACAAACCATTTAGTAATGTACGTTAAGCATACAGTAAACATTCCTTTGTTTGAGTCTACATTAACAATCTATTTATATTGTAATGCGTTTAAAGTTTAAGTGTGTATGACCGGTTGTGCTGGTCTTTGAAATTCACATGAAAGTTTCATGTTTTTCAACAACATGCCTTGAATAGACCCATATGCAATGATAGACCCATAATGATAGACCCATAATGATAGACCCATAATGATAGACCCATAATGATAGACCCATATGCAATGATAGACCCATATGCAATGATAGACCCATAATGATAGACCCATAATGATAGACCCATAATGATAGACCCATATGCAATGATAGACCCATAATGATAGACCTATATCATTACAATCCCAAAACGACCAGTGTGTAGACGAATTCATTTTAGCTGTGGCTTATAACAGTCATGACCGCAGTCAAATTCCATGTGACCATTGAGTCACAGTAACTTGTCCCTCCATCAGATCCTATTGGCCTGGTACTCAGGGCTCTATTGTCCCTCCATCAGGTCCTATTGGCCTGGTACTCAGGGCTCTATTGTCCCTCCATCAGGTCCTATTGGCCTGGTACTCAGGGCTCTATTGTCCCTCCATCAGGTCCTATTGGCCTGGTACTCAGGGCTCTATTGTCCCAACATCAGGTCCTATTGGCCTGGTACTCAGGGCTCTATTGTCCCTCCATCAGGTCCTATTGGCCTGGTACTCAGTGCTCTACTGTCCCTCCATCAGGTCCTATTGGCCTGGTACTCAGGGCTCTATTGTCCCTCCATCAGGTCCTATTGGCCTGGTGCTCAGGGCTCTACTATCCCTCCATCAGGTCCTATTGGCCTGGTACTCAGGGCTCTATTGTCCCTCCATCAGGTCCTATTGGCCTGGTACTCAGGGCTCTATTGTCCCTCCATCAGGTCCTATTGGCCTGGTACTCAGGGCTCTATTGTCCCAACATCAGGTCCTAATGGACTGGTACTCAGGGCTCTATTGTCCCTCCATCAGGTCCTATTGGCCTGGTACTCAGGGCTCTATTGTCCCTCCATCAGGTCCTAATGGACTGGTACTCAGGGCTCTATTGTCCCTCCATCAGGTCCTATTGGCCTGGTACTCAGGGCTCTATTGTCCCTCCATCAGGTCCTATTGGCCTGGTACTCAGGGCTCTATTGTCCCTCCATCAGGTCCTATTGGCCTGGTACTCAGGGCTCTATTGTCCCTCCATCAGGTCCTATTGGCCTGATGGAGGGACAATAATTAAAAAATTCATGACCGCTACAGCCCTAGTCATGTGGGCCACAATGAATGGCCTGATATTAGAAGGTAGCATTGGTCTAAGGTGTTCTGACCTCAAGTCATGACCACTCATGTGAATGACCTGTTTTGCTGTAGGTCTATTCAGCAAATTATACAGCTAAAAATAGAAATATCTTCGGTGTCTATGAAGGCTCCTCTGGTTGGTTGATGTAATTGTTGTTGTCCCGCCTGTGTGTTTTTTTTTCTCTCAGTGAGGACCAGGTGAACTTCAGGGGTTTCATGAGGACCCTGGCTCACTTCCGTCCTATAGAAGACAACGAGAAGAACAAAGATCCCACTGCCTCTGAACCTCTCAACAGCAGGACCAATAAGCTGCTCTGTAAGTCTAATTAGAGGGTGGGGGTCCTAGCCTGAGTCCCAGATCTGTTTGTGCTGTCTTGACAATAAATGATGAGTGACAAGGAGTCAAGACGGCACAAACAGATCTGGGACACAGCCCAGATCAGTTGACAATTTCCTATAGAGAACTAAACTCAGCAACAAAAAAAAGAAACGTCCTCTCACTGTCAACTGTGTTTATTTTCAGCAAACTTAACATGTGTAAATATTTGTATGAACATAAGATTCAACAACTGAGACATAAACTGAACAAGTTCCACAGACATGTGACTAACAGAAATGGAATAATGTGTCCCTGAAACAAAGGGGGTGGGGGTCAAAATCAAAAGTAACAGTCAGTATCTGGTGTGGCCACCAGCTGCATTAAGTACTGCATGGACTGCACCAGATTTGCCAGTTCTTAGGTGGTTCCAACTGGGGACATCCTCCTCCCCCAGTTCCCACATGAGGGAGGAGGATGTCTTCCCTGTAACGCACAGCGTTGAGATTGCCTGCAATGACAACGAGCTCAGTCCGATGATGCTGTGACACATCGCCCCAGACCATGACAGACCCTCCACCTCCAAATCGATCCCGCTCCAGAGTACAGGCCTCGGTGTAACGCTCATTGCTTCGAAGATAAACGCGAATCCGACCATCACCCCTGGTGAGACAAAACCGCGACTCGTCAGTGAAAAGCACTTTTTTGCCAGTCCTGTCTGGTCCAGCGACGGTGGGTTTGTGCCCATAGGCAACATTGTTGCCTGTGATGTCTGGTGAGGACCTGCCTTACAACAGGCCTACAAGCCCTCAGTCCAGCCTCTCTCAGCCTATTGCGGTCAGTCTGAGCACTGATGGAGGGATTGTGCGTTCCTGGTGTAAGAATACTATATACCAACTGACTCTTCTTCTTTCCCAGTCTGATGGATATAAATATATTTTGAAAATGATTATTTGACCTCAAACCCCTTTTCTCCTGTCTCTCGTTCTCCCCCCCCTTCCAGTTGCTTTCCAGCTGTATGACCTGGACAGAGATGATAAGATCTCCCGGGACGAGCTGCTACAGGTGAGAATAGAGTCAGGGTTAAAATTACACCCTCTCGTGGTTCCCCCACTAGAAATCTTTTTTTTTTTTTTTTTGTGGGGGGGGACACACCTTAATCTCTTGATACCAGACCTCAACGCCATTTTCTCATTCAACAATCAGGACTTGAATGTTGTGGAGTAGTTTGAGTTAAGAGTTTGCATCGGGGGGGGGGGGGGGGGCACACACATGAATGAGGTATCTGTCCCCCTGGTGAAGGAAATGACCCTAGAGCTGAATAATAAGATCTTAGGCAGAAAGAGAATTGTCCTTAGGTTTGTTCCTCATGTCATGGTGTAATTTGAGCCTATTAAAGTTAATGCACAGACGGACAAGGAGGAAAATATTTATTTGTCAGGAGCCCTGCTTCTCAGGATATAATTTATTATGGGAATTTCAAAGTGTTTTTGGCATTGAGAAGGAGAGGGAATTTATCCTGGACAGTAAACAATTGTGTAAATTTCCAACCCCAACAAAATGTTGTTTTTGTCATATTACATTGTCCCCATCCTAGTTCCTGTTTAAACCATGTCATTGATTATGCAGTGCCCTATGACCTCTGGGGTGTTTTTTTATTTTTTATTACTAGGAACCAAACAAAAGAAAACAGGGAGGGACCTACCTGAATTTGTCCAATAAACTTTTTAAATGAATAAATCCACCCCTGCTCTTCTTCTCTGTTTGACTGGTCTGGGACGTGACCTACAATCACTGTAATCTCAGGGTTCAGTGACTCAGTGGAAACTCATCTCTTGTTTTGCAAACGACATTGCTGCCAAACGTTCTTCGTGACGCCGTGACTGTGCCACTTAGAGCTTATTAACACAGGAACTTCAAGCCTGAATCATTTTTTGCACCCTTCATGTTACCAGCACATTGAAGTATTTTTTTTTTTTTCTTCTTCTCTCACTTTATACTCATTATTTGTCATTTTATGTGTAGTACATTTAGGGTGTCCTCTTGTACTTTACAACTCTGCTGTTAAGACTTGGAGAAAACTGTCAACTTTAGACCCAAGGGAACGTTGGTGTTAACATTATTTATTCCAGGTTCTCAGAATGATGGTTGGTGTGAACATTATTTATTCCAGGTTCTCAGGATGATGGTTGGTGTGAATGTGATTTTATTCCAGGTTCTCTGGATGATGGTTGGTGTGAACATTATTTATTCCAGGTTCTCAGGATGATGGTTGGTGTGAATGTGATTTTATTCCAGGTTCTCAGGATGATGGTTGGTGTGAATGTGATTTATTCCAGGTTCTCAGGATGATGGTTGGTGTGAACATCTCTGACGAGCAGCTGGGCAGTATCGCTGATAGGACCATCCAGGAGGCCGACCAGAACGGAGACAACTCCATTTCCTTCAATGAGTTCATCAAGGTTGGAAAATTACAACATATTTATGTTTGGGCCTGGGGGGCATTACTTAATACTAACCTAGAATATACATTCTGTTGTCAGTTCTACAGTACTGACTTTGTAGAAGTGTGTGAGCCAAGTCAGTTCATATTTGTTCAGTTAGTGTATTCAGACCCCTTGACTTTTTCCACATTTTGTTACGTTACAACCTTAGTCCTAAAATTGATTAAATTGTTTTTTCCCCTCATCAATCTACACACAATACCCCATAATGACATCACAATACCCCATAATGACATCACAATACCCCATAATTACAAAGCAAAAACAAGTTTTTTTTTGGGGGGGGGGGGGGGTAAAAACGTAAATATGACATTTACATAAGTATTCAGACCCTTTACTCAGTACTTTGTTGAAGCACCTTTGGCAGCGATTACAGCCTCAGGTCTTCTTGGGTATGACGCTACAATCTTGGCACACCTGTATTTGGGAAGTTTCTCCCATTCTTCTGTAGATCCTCTCAAGCTCTGTCAGGTTGGATGGGGAGTGTCACTGCACAGTTATTTTCAGGTCTCTCCAGAGATGTTCAAGTCAGGGCTTTGGCTGGGCCACTCAGACATTCAGAGACTTGTCCTGAAGCCAGTACTATGTTTTGGCTGTGTGCTTAGGGTCGTGGTCCTGTTGGAAGGTGAACCTTCGCCCCAGTCTGAGGTCCTGAGCGCTCTGGAGCAGGTTTTCATCAAGGATCTCTCTGTACTTTTCTCTGTTCATCTTTCCCTCGATCCTGACTAGTCTCCCTGCTGCTGAAAAACATCCCCACAGCATGATGCTGCCAACACCATGCTTCACCGTAGGGATGGTGCCAGGTTTCCTCCAGACGTGACGCTTGGCATTCAGGCCAAAGAGTTCAATCTTGGTTTCATCAGACCAGAGAATATTGTTTCTCATGGTCAGAGTCCTTTAGGAGCCTTTTGGCAAACTCCAAGCGAACTGTCATGTGCCTTTTACTGAGGAGTGGCTTCCGTCTGGCCACTCTACCATAAAGGCCTGATTGGTGGAGTGCTGCAGAGATGGATGTCCTTCTGGAAGGTTCTCCCATCTCCACAGAGGAACTCTGGAGCTCTGTCAGAGTGACCATCGGGTTTTTGGCCGGACGGCCAGCTCTAGGAAGAGTCTTGGTGGTTCCAAACTTCTTCCATTTAAGAATGATGGAGGCCACTGTGGTCTTACTGACCTTCAATGCTGCAGACATTTTTTGGTACCCTTCCCCCGATCTGTGCCTCGACACAATCCTGTCTCGGAGCTCTACGGACAATTCCTTCAAACCTCATGGCTTGGTTTTTGCTTTGACATGCACTGTCAACTGTAATGCAATGTTGACGGTTATGTATTGTGATTGATAATGAATTGTTGATTGCTGATGTAATGGTAATAAATCAGAATTAGAATCACCATTACTTGCCAAGGACATTTACATATACCCAGAGTTTGACCTGGTGAAACGGTGCTGCCAGCAGTAGACAGAATATAGAGCCATAAGTAATAGCATGTTGTTGAGGATAATGACTGAAGCTGTTCTTTGCCTCGTCAGGTTCTGGAGAAGGTAGATGTTGAACAGAAGATGAGCATCCGCTTCCTGCACTGAGACACTGAATGGCTGCACTTCCTGACAGGACTGTCTCTCTGATTGGCTGGACCTTTTACCACCATGCCCGCTGGAACAAGACCGAAGCTGTGTCTCCCTCTCTCTCTGACCCCTCCCTCTCTCTCTGACCCCTCCTCCTCCATACAGTACTATGCTATATCTCTGACCCCTCCCTCTCTCTCTGACCCCTCCCTCTCTCTCTGACCCCTCCCTCTCTCTCTGACCCCTCCCTCTATCTCTGACCCCTCTCTCTCTGACCCCCCCTCCTCCTCCATACAGTACTATGCTGTATCTCTGACCCCTCCCTCTATCTCTGACCCCTCTCTCTCTGACCCCCCCTCCTCCTCCATACAGTACTATGCTCTCTCTGACCCCTCTCTCTCTCTGACCCCTCTCTCTCTCTGACCCCCCCTCCTCCTCCATACAGTACTATGCTATATCTCTCTCTCTGACCCCTCTCTCTCTGACCCCCTCCTCCTCCATACAGTACTATGCTATATCTCTGACCTCTACCTCTGACCCCTCCTCCTCTCCATACAGTACTATGCTACATCTCTCTCTGACCCCTCTCTCTCTGACCCCCCCCTCCTCTCCATACAGTACTATGCTCTCTCTCTGACCCCTCCCTCTCTCTCTGACCCCTCTTTCTCTGACCTCCTCTCCATACAGTACTATGCTATATCTCTGACCCCTCTCTCTATCTCTGACCCCCTCCTCCTCCATACAGTACTATGCTATATCTCTGACCCCTCTCTCTCTCTGACCCCCTCCTTCTCCATACAGTACTATGCTATATCTCTGACCCCTCTCTCTCTCTGACCCCCTCCTCCTCCATACAGTACTATGCTCTCTCTCTGACCAAGGATTTGTTAGATAAGGTTATAGTTTGTATTATTTAGTCTCTTGTCTGTTCTGCCTTGCACCGCTCTGTAAAGTAAAGGGAATACTTGCGTGCCTTGGGTTGTTTTATGTTGTTGTCTCTACTACGGCTTCTCTCAGACGTTTGGTCTCAATGGTTTAGACCATTCAATGTTGAAATAGACTTGTGTTTATTAGCAAGGCTCTGAGTTATACCACCTTTTTCAAACCTAGACTTTTAAACCTAAACCTGTTTGTTAGATGTCGTTCCATGTAATGGTAAAGTATGTCTTTGTTATTGTGATGTATTGTTAGCCAGGGTAGAACAGGCCAAATTTAGCCTCTTTTTTTTATTTAAGCAAACTTATCAATTCCATGATGAGGAAACATGTTGCTGTTTTCTTTGTCAGTATGAATACGCAGATATATGACATTTCACTCCAGTAACGTGCATGGCGTTGTTAACGCTAACAAGAATCGATGTCCCTTCTTCTTCACTGAGCTACGACTTGTTTTTCTAAAACAAGGCTACTTCCTAAATGGCACTCTATTCCTTATATGGAGAATTCATTTTGACTGGGGGCCATAGGATTCCCATAGGGCTCTGGTCGACAGGAGTGCACTATGTAGGGAATAGGGTGCCATTTGGGACAGTACCCTGAACTGCCTCTGGCAATTGGAGCTTGGCGTCTCTCACTATTTAATATACACAGACTCAATTTATTTTATAATTTTTTTATTATTTTCGGTTCATCATGTTTTTGGCTCTCATCTGTCAATATCATACAGGTCAAATGGGAACCAAATGATGATGTTTTTATTTGTCTTACGGGTGAACCTACCTAACTACTGCCAGTGAGTGACCTGGCCATTTCCCAAATAGCACCCTATTCTCTATATATAGTGTACAACTTTAGACCAGCGCCCTATGGGTCTCATATCCCTCTAATCCTGGGAATACGGTGCCATTTGGAACGACCTTCATTTTCAACTGTATCAGACATAGCCCTGACCCTCTCTGACATAGCCCTGACCCTCTCTGACATAGCCCTGACCCTCTCTGACATAGCCCTGACCCTCTCTGACATAGCCCTGACCCTCTCTGACATAGCCCTGACCCTCTCTGACATAGCCCTGACCCTCTCTGGTCTCGTGACTGTATGGTGCAGAGACTCAGGACCAGTATATTTACACACACACAGGTCTGTCCATGATCAATAGAAGATTAAGAGTCCTTGTGAATCAACCTAGATATATTGTAGCCTTGAATTAATAACATACACACTGTACAATGTTTTTCATTGTTTTGATTATCATCAGGTTAGTTCCAGGTACTTCTGATGGAGAGGTGGGAGAAAAAAAAGCATTAGATTTTGTTTTCTGTTGTATGCTTTATGTATTTCAACCAGTAAAATGTTAATATATTAGAGTACATTAAGCTCTGTGTTTGTGGGTCTGTCTTTTTAAATTATAATTTTATAGGTTCACCAGCTGCTCCTTGATGCTGGAAGTAGATATTTTCTTTTTCATCCGTTAGTTTTATTAATCAAAATGTGATCGTCAGTCAAATGTACTATATATATATATTTTATCTTGTGAAATGTTAGGACAAAATTGTAAAAATGGTTTATTGATTTGATTGAAATAAAACATAAGTGCCATGCTTGCTCAAAATGAAATGTTATGTTTGTTTCATTTGGATGGCCTAATATCATATTTTAAGCTTAGCAATGGACTCCTGAGTGGCGCAGGGGTCTCAGTGCTTGAGGCGTCACTACAGACACCCTGGTTCGATTCCAGGCTGTATCACAACCGGCCGTGATTGGGAGTCCCATAGCGCGGCGCGCAATTAACCCAGCGTCCGTCCGGGTTTGGCCCGGGGGTAGGTCCGTCATAGTAAATAAAAAATATGTTCTTAACTGACTTGCCTAGTTAAATAAAGGTTCAGAATAAAATAAAAGCCTCAAATGAGCCTTTCACTGGATGTAATGTAGCATCTGGTTGGCGTTTCCACTCACTACCAAATATGGTGGTGATAGGAAGCCCAGTGAGCAGCAGTGGGAGAAGATGGAGACAGATTGATCTGTCTAGAGACTTTACCCTTTTGCCAAAGTTTCCCCCCCAAAAAATTGCGTAGTTTAGAAGTCCAAATTTAGCTACGTCACAGGCGCACTTAACATAGTAGGCGTTCCCTAACGGAAATATGTAAATAAATGCTACAACGCACCAATAGGATCTCACTAGCTGTTGCTTGGCTCTGCCCACCTTGCTTGTTTTTTTAATTAATTAATTTATTTCACCTTTATTTAACCAGGTAGGCTAGTTGAGAACAAGTTCTCATTTACAACTGTGACCTGGCCAAGATAAAGCAAAGCAGTGTGACACATACAACAACACAGAGTTACACATGGAGTAAAACAAACATACAGTCAATAATACAGTAGAAAAAGTCTATATACAAAGTGAGCAAATGAGGTGAGATAAGGGAGGTAAAGGCAATAAATAGTCCATAGTGGCGAAGTAATTACAATATAGCAATTAAATACTGGAATGGTAGAATGTGCAGAAGATGAATGTGTAAGTAGAGATACTGGGGTGCAAAGGAGCAAGATAAATAAAATAAATAAATACATAATAAATTGTTCTGCCCCACTATGACATTTGTTCATATTAGGAAGTGAACAGGCTGTGGTCTCAAGTTAGTTAAACACATCTTTGGTATGAAGATGGGCTGAAGCTGTTTATCCGATCACACATGGCGACGTTGGCGAAATAAAAAAGCTTATGAGTCATTTGGTCCTATATGTCAAGTGTCCTATATGTCACCGAACTGCGCATGTGCAGGACGTCAACTCAAAAGGCACTCTTGTATAAAAAAAATATTTTTGTGACGAAAATGAAAACGTGTGTGTTTTTTTTTTTTTTTACTTTCACGAGGTTGGGAGTAATAACACGTTTAATAACACGTTCAACTACGTAAGACATTGGCTCGGATGTAGGTTGTGTGCATTTAGTTGTCGAAGGAAGAATTGTTCACTTCACTAAATTGACTTCTTATTTAAACCCCGGGCCTGGTCTGTTTAGCAAGCGTTCCCGGAAGTACCGCGGTGTTGCACCTCTGGCTTTTTAAACTCTGTGTTAACAAGGACTCCATATTAACTACTCCATTGGATTGGTTAAACAGCGCAAAAAAGAAAACCTCTCCTTACAGATTTTTTTTCTCTCGTCAACATCAGTATGTTGGCGATCTAAGTTTCAGGCGTTTTAATAAAAAAATAAAAAACATAATTACAGTATTTTTCATGGGAGGAAAATTGAGAGGCGGGCAGTTCAACAGCGCAATCTCCGTAAAGGGCAGTCAGACGGCTGGGGGGGCAAAACATGGCGTAGAACTGGTTCTCCTAGAGACAATATGCATTTACTGATGATGTTGGTGTCTTTGAAGAGTTTCAGTGAGTACCTTTATGATTAAAATAGTAATAAAACGTAAGGGTTGTTTGGATGACCAGTTTTTTGCTGGGTAATTATGACCGAGGCCCTCAATTTGGGGTGTTCGTGCATGTGTGCGTTCCTGTGTGGTGTGTCAGGGCAGATGGTTTGTTTTTAATAAAGCAGGTTAGGATAATTCGTTTAACAAGTTAGGTGAATTAACGTAGTGGCTTGGAGAATGAGATTAATGAGGTTAAGAAAAGGGGTTCAGGTTTAGCGATAATGCCACTGACGCGGCTGCTACGGAGCTGTAGACCTACTCCATCTAGTCACAACGGTAGAAACGTAAACAGACCATCAGCATCGTAAGCAACCCCCCTTTACGATCATCCCACTGGTTCCTGCATTAGAAAGGCTTAAAAATGTTAAGGTTTGTATCATTCACAGCTAAAGTTGCCAAATAACTCTTAAATCTAATGTATAAGACCTGCTTCATATGCTCACTCGCTCCTGAACAGGGGCGGTTCTGGGGGGGGGGGGGCAGTGCCCCTGTGACAACAATTTTGGACCCCCTTGTGGGCCCCCCCCCTCCTAAATGTGGAGTATGAAATAATTTTTACATAACACATTTTTGCTATCGTTCTTTGTTATTAGACAGTGGCAACGCGGAACATTAATGATTATGAACATGGTATTTTGCCTGCTAATGCCTGCAATGCAGTGAAGAAAACGATATGACAACAATAACTTCTAATGTAACTGGCCCCTCTAACAGTACAACTGGCCCCAGCTTGCCCCCCCCCCCCCCAGTTTAAATGGTCTAGAACCGCCACTGCTCCTGAATGCTAATTCAGCTAATTCTTCTTCTTGTCTGCTAAATGAACAAGCCAACAGCCTATGGCATGGTGCATAGCCAGATAATGTATAGTAGGCCAACTCATTCTGTTCTTCTGAAACACACATTTCCTTCATATCATAATGTTTCTTTAGACCTGCCTAAAATAAGTAAAGAATTTATTGTGATGGTATGTATTCAATTGATTTATTAGACTTTTTAAAAATGTAGATACTAGTGAATACATCAAAACTGTGAAATAACACATATGGAATCATGTAATAACCAAAAAAGTGTTAAAATAAAATCTAAATATATTTGAGATTCTTCAAAGTAGCCACCCTTTGCCTTGATGACAGCGTTGCACACGCTTGGCATTCTCTCAACCAGCTTCATGAAGTAGTCACCTGGAATGCATTTCAATTAACAGGTGTGCCTTGTTAAAAGTTCATTTGTGGAATTTCTTAATGCGTCAGTTGTGTTGTGGCAAGGTAGGGGTGGTATACAGAAGATAGCCTATTTGATAAAACACAATCTGTATTATGGCATGAACAGCTCAAATAAGCAAAGGGAAACGACAGTACATCATTACTTTAAGACATGAAGGTCAGTCAAGAACTTTGAAAGTTTGTGTGCAGTCGCAAAAACCATCAAGCTCTATGATGAAACTGGCTCTCATGAGGACCGCCACAGGAATGGAAGACCCAGAGTTACCTCTGCTGCAGAGGATAAGTTCAATTAGAGTTACCAGCCTCAGAAATTGCAGCCCAAATAAATGCTTCACAGAGTTCAAGTAACAGACACATCTCAACATCAACTGTTCAGAGGAGGCTGCGTGAATCAGGCCTTCATGGTCGAATTGCTGCAAAGAAACCACTACTAAAGGACTCCAATAAGAAGAAGAGACTTGTTGGGCCAAGAAACATGAGCAATGGACATTGGACCGGTGGAAATCTGGCCTTTGGTCTGATGAGTCCAAATTTGAGATTTTGGGTTCCAACCGCTGTGTCTTTGTGAGATGTAGAGTAGGTGAACGGATGATCTCCGCATGTGTGGTTCCCACCGTGAAGCATGGAGGAAAGGGGGGATACCTAGTCAGTTGTACAACTGAATGCCTTCAACTGAAATGTCTTCCGCATTTAACCCAACCCCTCTGAATCAGAGAGGTGCGGGGGGCTGCCATAACCGAGGAGGTGTGGGGGTGCTTTGCTGGTGACGCTGTCAGTGATTTACTTAGAATTCAAGGCACACCTAACCAGCATGGCTACCACAGCATTCTGCAGCAATTCCATCTAGTTTGCCCTTAGTGGGACTATCATTTGTTTTTCAACAGGACAATGACCCAACACACCTCCAGGCTGTGTAAGGGCTATTTGACCAAGAATAGAGTGATGGAGTGCAGCATCAGATGACCTGTTCTCCACAATCACCAGACGTCAACACAATTTGAGATGGTTTGGGATGAGTTGGACCGCAGAGTGAAGGAAAATCTGCCAAAATGTACTTTGAAGAATTTAAAATATAAAATATATTTTTGATTTGTTTAACCCTTTTTTGGTTACTACATGATTCCATATGTCAAAATTATGAAATAACACGTCTTCACTAGTATTCTACAATGTAGAAAATAGTAAAAAATGAACGAAAAACCTTTGAATGAGTAGGGGTGTCCAAACTTTTGATTGGTGCTGTATATCATTTCTCGCTGATATAAAATATACGTTCCTTATGTTTCCACAAGCGATGCGTTTTAAAGTTCCAAAATGAGCATCGGGCATGTAAACAAAACTCCCCCTGGCCAGAAAAATACTATTGTGCTAAAGCGGTTAGCGTGCTAAAGCGGTTAGCGTGCTAAAGCGGTTAGCGTGCTAAAGCGGTTAGCGTGCTAAAGCGGTTAGCGTGCTAAAGCGGTTAGCGTGCTAAAGCGGTTAGCGTGCTAAAGCGGTTAGCGTGCTAAAGCGGTTAGCGTGCTAAAGCGGTTAGCGCCTATGAATGGGGTAGCCACAATAGCTAGCTAGCTAATACTAAACATATGTAGCACGAATTATTGGTTGCCTTTGTATTCCTCTCTAATGTGCATGCCATGGGTTGTTTGCCATAATAGCTCATTTGGATCACATTTGTGGAAGGTCTTTTGTGCAATTTAAAAATAGCTAGCTATTTCCTTAGCTATATTTATATATTTTAATTTATTTATTTATTTTATTTATTTCACCTTTATTTAACCAGGTAGGCAAGTTGAGAACAAGTTCTCATTTACAATTGCGGCCTGGTCAAGATAAAGCAAAGCAGTTCGACAACATACAACAACACAGAGTTACACATGGAGTAAAACAAACATACAGTCAATAATACAGTAGAAAAATAAGTCTATATACAATGTGAGCAAATGAGGTGAGATAAGGGAGGTAAAGGCAAAAAAAGGCCATGGTGGCAAAGTAAATACAATATTGCAAGTAAAACACTGGAATGGTAGATTTGTAGTAGAAGAAAGTGCAAAGTAGAAATAGAAATAATGGGGTGCAAAGGAGCAAATAAATAAATGTCCTAGGTATATTTTGAATGGGGTATGTCTGTCCGTCCATCCACAGGCTGCCTCTCCAGCTTCTAGACAAGATCATCTCTGACAGTGCAACAACCTGTCCAGCATTTGACAAAGGTCAGTCCTTCTCAGCCATATCATAATGATATGTAGCTAGCTACCAGCTGCTAGCTACTAGCCACATACTTTGTCAGAATACTAACTATTTTCTAATTTGTGACTTAAATCCCTAAACAGATGCGAAGTGAACGAGTGCCAGACTTCGTGGGGAAAATGTCCAGACCACAGTTCTTCACGTGAGACACATACAGATTTGAGGTTAACATCTCCCAATTGTCACGCCCAGCTGTTGAGACCAGAGATGGATCAAGAGCTCAACCAATATTTCGGCAGAGAACAGACAGTGGACCTGCTCCAGGGATGTGTGGGGATACAGGAGAGACTGGCAACTACTCTCTCTCTCTCTCCCCTATCCTCATCTATCCTCATCTATCTGTATCCACCACTGCTTGTAGACAACGATGATGATATCTGTCAAGTCTTGTCCTATTATTTTCATAACTAGGGATCGAACAGAACATATGTCGGCTAGTTGGTGGAATCATCCCCAGAATTGGTCCCATTTGCATTTAAGGGTATTCACAGAAATCTCGGTAGGTTTTTCCTCCTGAAATGGATGATCTCTGTTCTACTGCCTTAGTAATCCAATATAACCCTTTTGTCTGAACCAAGTCATTACCATTATAATGAACAAAATGTAGGTCTAGTTTCAGATGTACTGCGGACAGTGGTTTGTTGTTGTTCTGAAAGCCTCAATTCCCAACCTTGAACAATGGGAGTAAAACATAGTAGATGCTGCAAACTGTATCAACGATCTCATAGCCCCCTAATGTCGGGTGCCAGACTTTACTACTACAGAGTAGGTTTGTTCTGCTATATTATACCAGACTTTACTACTACAGAGTAGGTTTGTTCTGCTATATTATACCAGACTTTACTACTACAGAGTAGGTTTGTTCTGCTATATTATACCAGACTTTACTACTACAGAATAGGTTTGTTCTGCTATATTATACCAGACTTTACTACTACAGAGTAGGTTTGTTCTGCTATATTATACCAGACTTTACTACTACAGGGTAGGTTTGTTCTGCTATATTATACCAGACTTTACTACTACAGAGTAGGTTTGTTCTGCTATATTATACCATACTTTACTACTACAGAGTAGGTTTGTTCTGCTATATTATACCAGACTTTACTACTACAGAATAGGTTTGTTCTGCTATATTATACCAGACTTTACTACTACAGAATAGGTTTGTTCTGCTATATTATACCAGACTTTACTACTACAGAGTAGGTTTGTTCTGCTATATTATACCAGACTTTACTACTACAGAGTAGGTTTGTTCTGCTATATTATACCAGACTTTACTACTACAGAGTAGGTTTGTTCTGCTATATTATACCAGACTTTACTACTACAGAGTAGGTTTGTTCTGCTATATTATACCAGACTTTAATACTACAGAGTAGGTTTGTTCTGCTATATTATACCAGACTTTACTACTACAGAGTAGGTTTGTTCTGCTATATTATACCAGACTTTACTACTACAGAGTAGGTTTGTTCTGCTATATTATACCAGACTTTACTGCTACAGAGTAGGTTTGTTCTGCTATATTATACCAGACTTTACTACTACAGAGTAGGTTTGTTCTGCTATATTATACCAGACTTTACTACTACAGAGTAGGTTTGTTCTGCTATATTATACCAGACTTTACTACTACAGAATAGTTTTGTTCTGCTATATTATACCAGACTTTACTACTACAGAATAGGTTTGTTCTGCTATATTATACCAGACTTTACTACTACAGAATAGGTTTGTTCTGCTATATTATACCAGACTTTACTACTACAGAGTAGGTTTGTTCTGCTATATTATACCAGACTTTACTACTAGAGTAGGTTTGTTCTGCTATATTATACCAGACTTTACTACTACAGAGTAGGTTTGTTCTGCTATATTATACCAGACTTTACTACTACAGAGTAGGTTTGTTCTGCTATATTATACCAGACTTTACTACTACAGCGTAGGTTTGTTCTGCTATATCAGTGCTGCCCAACCCTCTTCCTGGAGATCTACCTTCCTGTAGGTTTTCAGTCCAACCCTAATTTAGCATATCTGATTCAGTTAGTTAAGGTCTTGTTGAGCAAAACCTACAGGACAGTAGAGGGTTGGACTGAAAGAGGGTTGGGCAACCCTGTACCTTATCATACCAGATTCTGAGCCTCTCGTCTGGCTCTGTGAGATTAGATTAGTAGCCCCCGTTATGATCTGTGGTGGAAAGATGTTATTATTGCTCTACCTCATTGCCGTGTTTTGTACCAGGACAGTTGGTGCTTTTCTTTATGATATTAACCAGTGTAAAGACAACAACAGTACACTAACCCAGGTCCTAGAGTTCAAGGCAAATAAATATCATCGTTTCCCTTAGACGAAGTAGGGACCATATAGCCCAACATAACGTACTCTACCAAAAGTTAAAAGACGCAATTCATTCTTACACCATATTGATTCATTCATTCTTACACCATATTGATTCATTCTTACACCATATTGATTCATTCTTACACCATATTGATTCATTCATTCTTACACCATATTGATTCATTCTTACACCATATTCATTCATTCTTACACCATATTGATTCATTCTTACACCATATTGATTCATTCTTACACCATATTGATTCATTCGATAACCTTATCAGAGTTTGTATGAATGGCACAGAGTCTCAGATTATGTTATTTTAGTTATAGGAACGGATTCCCAGTATAACAGTCCTAGTTATAGGAACGGATTCCCAGACACACACTCCTTGACGAGGAGAAGTTCCATTGAAAAAGCTTTTTAGCGGCAGGTAGCCTAGTGGTTAGAGCATTGGACTAGTAACCGAAAGGTTGCTGGATCGAATCCCCGAGTTGACAAGGTAAAAATATGTCGTTCTGCCCCCTGAACAAGGCAGTTAACCCACTGTTCCTAGGTCGTCATTAAAAATAAGAATTTGTTCTGAACTGACTTGCCTAGTTAAATAAATTGAAATAGTCCAGAATTAGGCTTAATCTGTATCTGGGAAACAGGCCCGTAGGGTAGGTTTATGTGTTGTACCCATAGAGTTAGGTAGCTTTATGTGTTGTACCCATAGAGTTAGGTAGGTTTATGTGTTGTGTCCTAGGCAACATTTTCTATTTCATTAAGGGCCCTTTTTTTTTATATTTATTTTTGCATCATTTGTGGTCCACCACCTTCACTCCTTCCGGGATATGTGCAATATGGTATCTTATTACCTGTCATGATGTGGATATGAATATGTAATATTGTATGAACAAGTGACAAGTTGTTTGAAAACAACAAAATTACCAACGTCTTCCATTAAGAAATATTGTATATTGTCTTCATATGCATTAGCTTATTTAGAGGGACTGTGGTGCCAATATTATAACTAACCATGCATGAACGGTTGCTGCTATTTGAATAGGGGGCGGCAGCGTAGCCTAGTGGTTAGAGCGTTGGACTAGTAACCGCAAGGTTGAGAGTTCAAATCCCCGAGCTGACAAGGTACACAAAATCTGTCGTTCTGCCCCTGAACAAGGCAGTTAACCCACTAGGCCGCCATTGAAAATAATAATAATAGTTTTTTTTCTTAACTTTCTTAAATGTTTTTTAGTTTAAATAAAGGTAAAGAAATAAGGATTATAATAATGTGTAATCACACAGGCAGCCCAATTCTAATCTTTTTCCACTAATTGGCCTTTTGACCAATCAGATCGGCTCTTTTGCCAATAATTGGACAACGTATTAGAGTTGGGCTTCCTGTCAGAAACAGCCTTTGTAATTGATCAATAAAATAATGACCTAGAATACATTTAGTAAAAAGCTAATAGGCATAATATGCATCTGATTAGACATTTTAGAAGAAATAAACAATTCTGCACGATTTTCAGTTTATTTGATCTATTGTAATCTGTGTTTTTAAAGGAATGTTTAGCATATTAGTAGCTATATAATTAGCGTTTGTTTAGGGGGAAGTACTGTGGTTTAGAATGCACTATGTTCCTAGTAAGAACCACCCAACAGTGTGTGAAGTATCACATGTTGAAACAGAAAGACATTTTGAATTGGCAAAACGGTCTTCTGGGGAAATTCAATATTCAAGCTACGTTCCCTAATGCGCTACTTTTTGACCCGGGTAATAGGGTGCCATTTTGGAAGTGGCCTCGGACTCGTACAGTATCACTCTGTAAGAACTAAGATCCACTGATTTTAGGAGGCCTGTGTTGATGCCTCTTTTCACGGTTTACATTCTGTTAAAATGTTGCATCGTTGTCCATATCAATCGAGCTATGTATGCATGTATGCATGTAAATGTATTATGCATTCTTCCTATTAATTGAACGTAATAGAGAGAAACGACTGAACAAAAAAAAAAACGTTTAAAAAATGCTGTAAAACTTTCTTTACATGTATGAATTAATTCACTACCAATCATCCTGTCTTGAATACTGTGTTCAAAAAAACCAAAATTGTAACTCTACATAATGTGGCAATAGGTAAATCTAGAATGTATTGATCATTTAAAACTATATTAAATACAAGGAGAAAATATTATGCATGACTAAAAGTAATCAATGATTTGTATTGCGGGCAATAATCAATTTGGTAATTTGCATTGATCTATATAGATCTATGATACTGAAAGGCTGATATTGTGGCGCTGTGATATGAAGTTAGTAAAATACGTTTACAGGTCTTGAATAACAAGGGATGGTTGTTGACATCACCCAGAGCACATTGGAACCACTTGTTCTCATAAAAGATGTACGATGTTGATCACAGCCTGAAATCCAGGCTTTTCTGCGCTATCATTCTACTTGCCGTTCCTTGGCAATGACAAGGAACGGAATGATGGCACAAAAGACTGGATTTCAGGCTGTTGATCCAAGTATTACTAGTAAGCAACAGAATGAGATGACTGTGCGTTGTGGTGTGACTATGCACTCCAGCGAGAAGCCCCTGGGGCATGCTGGAGCAACAGAGTCTCCCGTCTCGGGTTGTGGATTAACTGAACAAATCTGCATCAGAAATGTAGCAATAAAAAGCAGCATGGTGCCAATAGCACGAATGACTGGACTGGTTTGTGTGGCATTACAACTTCACATCTTCTTCCATATCTACTACTCATTCCCTACCTAGATCTGAACTCTTCATCACGTTAAGATAAAAGGTCTGAACTCTTCATCACATTAAGATAATCCGCCTCTCAAGGATAGCAGGGTTTCCCCAAACAACACTTTAGATGCAACATGTTCATCCAATTGAGACCCGTTTAGTGGTTTACAAAGCAGTTTTAATACCCGAACAGAATAATATAAAAACACAACAAGTCATGTCTCAGTCATCCAGCTTCATATAAGTAGTTAACATTGATGAAGTATAGTTCCATATTAACCAGCAGAATATGAGGTAGCTACTTATTAAGTCATCTCAAGGAAATTTCTTGGTGGGACCATATATTATATAGACAGGTGTGTGCCTTTCAAATCATGTCCAATCAATTGAATTTACCACAGGTGAACTCCAATCAAGTTGTAGAAAACATCTCAAGGATGATCAATGGAAACAGGATGCACCTGAGCTCAATTTAGAGTCTCATAGCAAAGGGTCTGAATACTTATGTAAATAAGGTATTTCTGTTTTAAAAATTTTTTTTTTATACATTTGCAAACATGTCTAAAAATCTGTTTTCGGTTTGTCATTATGGCGCATTGTGTGTAGATTGAGATATTATTTTTGAATCCATTTTAGAATAAGGCTGTAGCGTAACAAAATGTGGAAAAAGTCAAGAGGTTTGAATAATTTCCGATTTCACTGTATACCTCCGCCAACGGTCTGGATTTTTTTGGGCACATGTTGGTAGACTAACATTAGTGTAACCTGGGTAGACACTAGTGGGCGCTACGACATCAGGAAGAAGAATGGGCAACTGATGGGGTTGGGAGCCACTAAAACAATCTGAACTCATCATGATGGACCATAGTTGCTCCCCTCCACACAAGATATATATTTTTTGGTTTTAGAATTAATTTCATTTAATTCTCAGTGGTGGAAAAATTACTCAATAGTCATACTTGAGTAAAAGTAAAGATACCTTTAATAGAAAATGACTCAAGTAAAAGTGAAAGTCACCCAGTAAAATACTACTTGAGTAAAAGTCTAAAAGTATTTGGTTTTAAATCATACAAATGTACTTATATTAAACCAACCAGACGTTACAATTTGTATTTATTTTTATTTATCCAATAGCCAAGGGGACACTCCAACACCCAAACATCATTTACAAATGAAGTGAGTCCGTCAGATCAGAGGCAGTAGGGATGACCAGGGATGTTCTCTCGATAAGTGTGTGAATTGGACCATTTTCCTGTCCTGCTAAACATTCAAAATGTAACGAGTACTTTTAGGTGTGAGGGAAAATGTACGGAGTAAAAAGTACATTTTTGTCATTAGGAATGTAGTAAAGTAAAAGTAAAAGCAGTAAAGTACAGATACCACAAAAACGACTTAAGTAGTACTTTAAAGTATTTTACTTAAGTACTTTACACCACTGGCAATTCTACACATTTTGCCATAGGGCAGTGAGAAGATTTAGTAATTTTATAACTAATTTCAAGCATTTTTGGGGGTGGGGGTTCATTTTGTGCAATTCTACAAAAAATGTCCATATAGTAGAGAGAAATGCTTGCAGTTTTTAATATGATATCTGAGTGAGATTTACTAACAAAATCAATCTGGCCCTCAGATCTAATTCGACCTTGATTACTACAAATTTAGATAGCTGTCCCTTAGACTAAATTACCGATCTAAAACATGTTACCTGACATGGGCTAATTGAGTGACTATTAGTGACTGACATTAGAAAATAATTAGTGGATTAAATTAAAGGAGTGATAACAGGAGTGGTGTAGATTAGCTGGACTGATGAAGATGGGAACCAGTGGATTGAAGGGGTGATAACAGGAGTGGTGTAGATTAGCTGGACTGATGAAGATGGGAAGCAGTGGATTAAAGGAGTGGTGTCGAGCAGCTGGACTGATGAAGATGGGAACCAGTGGATTAAAGGAGTGGTGTCGAGCAGCTGGACTGATGAAGATGGGAACCAGTGGATTAAAGGAGTGGTGTAGATTAGCTGGACTGATGAAGCAGGGAAACAGTGGATTGAAGGGGTGATAACAGGAGTGGTGTAGATTAGCTGGACTGATGAAGATGGGAACCAGTGGATTAAAGGAGTGGTGTAGATTAGCTGGACTGATGAAGATGGGAACCAGTGGATTGAAGGGGTGATAACAGGAGTGGTGTAGATTAGCTGGACTGATGTAGATGGGAACCAGTGGATTAAAGGAGTGGTGTCGAGCAGCTGGACTGATGAAGATGGGAACCAGTGGATTAAAGGAGTGGTGTAGATTAGCTGGACTGATGAAGCAGGGAAACAGTGGATTAAAGGGGTGATAACAGGAGTGCCTGTGAGTGTCGGCACTAAAGAGGTCAGAGACAACCTGAGAGGAGGCGTTCTAGTCAAATATTTGAACATTTTTTTAAATTTAACTAGGCAAGTCAGTTAAGAACACATTCTTACTTACAATGACAGCCTACAGTGGGTTAACTGCCTTGTTCAGTGGCAGAACGACAGATTTTTACCTTGTCAGGTCTGGGATTCGATCTAGCAACTTCTCGGACACTAGCCCACTGCTCTAACCACTAGGCTACAGTTGGGGGGGGTGCTCATAGTGTGGCATATAGTGAGTGTGAGGCTATGAAACAGGCAGTGGAGGTGCAACACGTGAGAGTGGAGAGAAGGCTGTCTCATGTTGAGGCAGTGAGGGTGGTCCAGGTCCAGGGAGATACAGGTTCAAGGGAGAGGTGAGTAGAAGCATCTAGATCGGGGATTAACAGGGCAAGTGGGCGGAGATATGGTATACATAGAAAGGTGGTAACGTTCATAGCAGGAGTTATCTTTGGCTTCTCTTTGGCTCAGTTGGTAGAGCATGGTGTTTGCAACGCCAGCATAGTGTTTGCAACGCCAGGGTTGTGGGTTCGAAATGTATGAAATGTATGCATTCACTACTGTAAGTCGCTCTGGATAAGAGCGTCTGCTAAATGACTAAAATGTAAAAATGTAATTATTTATGATAATATAGAATATTTATTTATTAAAATGTTATCAATAGTACGACTAAGGTGGAGTATAAAATAGAGAGGATTCAGCTAATAGCGGATGCTGCTGGGAGACATCTGAGTATGACAGGGTTGACATGGGAAGAGGTTCGACATGACCTCAATCGGCCGAGGGTGGCGTCCTGTATCACAGGATTGAAGGGGTGATAACAGGAGTGGTGTAGATTAGCTGGACTGATGAAGATGGGAACCAGTGGATTAAAGGAGTGGTGTCGAGCAGCTGGACTGATGAAGCAGGGAAACAGTGGATTAAAGGGGTGATAACAGGAGTGCCTGTGAGTGTCGGCACTAAAGAGGTCAGAGACAAGTCCTGTATCACAGGATCTTAGTTATTTTACATTTACGTCATTTAGCAGACGCTCTTATGGTGGCAGTACTGCAATGGAATGGTCGAAGCCTGTTGGCTAATGGGCAGCAGTTCAAGCAGTTCATTGTAGATATACCAGCTAAGGCACCTGGTGGGCAGCAGTTCAAGCAGTTCATTGTAGATATACCAGCTAAGGCACCTGGTGGGCAGCAGTTCAAGCAGTTCATTGTAGATATACCAGCTAAGGCACCTGGTGGGCAGCAGTTCAAGCAGTTCATTGTAGATATACCAGCTAAGGCACCTGGTGGGCAGCAGTTCAAGCAGTTCATTGTAGATATACCAGCTAAGGCACCTGGTGGGCAGCAGTTCAAGCAGTTCATTGTAGATATACCAGCTAAGGCACCTGGTGGGCAGCAGTTCAAGCAGTTCATTGTAGATATACCAGCTAAGGCACCTGGTGGGCAGCAGTTCAAGCAGTTCATTGTAGATATACCAGCTAAGGCACCTGGTGGGATTTGTGTGAAGGAAACACGTCTCAAACCGACTGTGGAGTTTATCATACAGGGATATGTAGTGGTTCTAAGGGACAGAGATGTAGGGGGAGGGGAGGGGGGGGGAGATGTGCCACCTTCATAAAGCAAGGACTTCCTTACAGGATGCTAGGCAGAGCTAAGGACTTCCTTATAGGATGCTAGGCAGAGCTAAGGACTTCCTTATAGGATGCTAGGCAGAGCTATTGACCAGGAATATGTGGTGGTGGAGGGGTGGTTGAGAGGAGGGGTGGTAGTGAACTACTATAATCCCTTGTCGTATATTGGACCTGGAAGTGCTGGAGAGGGTGGAGGGCCAGGATAGAAGTAAGGTAATGTGGTGTGGGGATTTTAATGCCGACAACACACTCTGGGGGGAGGGGAACTGATGGGGGGGGGGGGGGGGGGCTGATGGATGGAAATGGCCAAGTGATGGAAAATCTAATAGAAGTTAAAGATCTGATGTGCCTGAATGATGGACCGAGGGACCAGGACTGATGAAGCCACAGGGAGAGAGTCTGCCTTGCACCTCACTCTGATATCTAGTGATGGACCGAGGGACCAGGGTTGATGAAGCCACAGGAAGAGAGTCTGCCTTGGACCTCACTCTGGTATCTAGTGATGGACCGAGGGACCAGGGTTGATGAAGCCACAGGGAAAGAGTCTGCCTTGGACCTCACTCTGATATCTAGTGATGGACCGAGGGAGCAGGTTTGATGATGCCACAGGGAAAGAGTCTGCCTTGGACCTCACTCTGGTATCTAGTGATGGCCTGAGGGACCAGGATTGATGAAGCCACAGGGAAAGAGTCTGCCTTGGACCTCACTCTGGTATCTAGTGATGGACCGAGGGAGCAGGTTTGATGATGCCACAGGGAAAGAGTCTGCCTTGGACCTCACTCTGGTATCTAGTGATGGACCGAGGGACCAGGATTGATGAAGCCACAGGGAAAGAGTCTGCCTTGGACCTCACTCTGGTATCTAGTGATGGACCGAGGGACCAGGATTGATGAAGCCACAGGGAAAGAGTCTGCCTTGGACCTCACTCTGGTATCTAGTGATGGACCGAGGGACCAGGATTGATGAAGCCACAGGGAAAGAGTCTGCCTTGGACCTCACTCTGGTATCTAGTGATGGACCGAGGGACCAGGATTGATGAAGCCACAGGGAAAGAGTCTGCCTTGGACCTCACTCTGGTATCTAGTGATGGACCGAGGGAGCAGGTTTGATGATGCCACAGGGAAAGAGTCTGCCTTGGACCTCACTCTGATATCTAGTGATGGCCCGAGGGACCAGGATTGATGAAGCCACAGGGAAAGAGTCTGCCTTGGACCTCACTCTGGTATCTAGTGATGGACCGAGGGAGCAGGTTTGATGATGCCACAGGGAAAGAGTCTGCCTTGGACCTCACTCTGGTATCTAGTGATGGCCTGAGGGACCAGGATTGATGAAGCCACAGGGAAAGAGTCTGCCTTGGACCTCACTCTGGTATCTAGTGATGGACCGAGGGACCAGAATTGATGAAGCCACAGGGAAAGAGTCTGCCTTGGACCTCACTCTGATATCTAGTGATGGACCGAGGGACCAGGATTGATGAAGCCACAGGGAGAGAGTCTGCCTTGGACCTCACTCTGGTATCTAGTGATGGCCTGAGGGACCAGGATTGATGAAGCCACAGGGAAAGAGTCTGCCTTGGACCTCACTCTGATATCTAGTGATGGCCTGAGGGAGCAGGATTGATGAAGCCACAGGGAGAGAGTCTGCCTTGGACCTCACTCTGGTATCTAGTGATGGCCCGAGGGACCAGGGTTGATGAAGCCACAGGATTGATGAAGCCACAGGGAAAGAGTCTGCCTTGGACCTCACTCTGGTATCTAGTGATGGCCCGAGGGACCAGGATTGATGAAGCCACAGGGAAAGAGTCTGCCTTGGACCTCACTCTGGTATCTAGTGCGATGGAAGGAATCTGTGAGTAGGAGGTATGGGAGGAGTCGACAGTAGGGAGGGATCATTACCCCATAGTATGGACAGTAGGCCAGAGGGGAGGAGGAGGGGTCAGTGGATGGAGTAGGCAGGTGGGTGTTTGGAAGGGCAAAGTGGGATCCGTTTCAGGAGCTGAGTGAGCAGGTGATGGCTCGGGTGGATATGAGAGGGGATGTGGATAGTATGAATAACTGGGTGAGAACAGCGTTAGTGGGGGCAGCTACTGAGGTTATACCTAAGAGTTCAGGGAGGAGGAGAAGGAAAGCAGTCCCATGGTGGACGGAAGAGTGTGGGGCAGCGGGGAGGAGTAGAAACAGGGCATTTAGAGTACCGAAAAGGACACGTAACTATCCCTCAGTCTGATTCAGTATAAACAGGCCCTGGCCCTGGTGAGGAGAACTATCCCTCAGTCTGATTCAGTATAAACAGGCCCTGGAGAGGAGAACTATCCCTCAGTCTGATTCAGTATAAACAGGCCCTGGTGAGGAGAACTATCCCTCAGTCTGATTCAGTATAAACAGGCCCAGGCCCTGGTGAGGAGAACTATCCCTCAGTCTGATTCAGTATAAACAGGCCCTGGTGAGGAGAACTATCCCTCAGTCTGATTCAGTATAAACAGGCCCAGGCCCTGGTGAGGAGAACTATCCCTCAGTCTGATTCAGTATAAACAGGCCCTGGAGAGGAGAACTATCCCTCAGTCTGATTCAGTATAAACAGGCCCAGGCCCTGGAGAGGAGAACTATCCCTCAGTCTGATTCAGTATAAACAGGCCCTGGTGAGGAGAACTATCCCTCAGTCTGATTCAGTATAAACAGGCCCTGGTGAGGAGAACTATCCCTCAGTCTGATTCAGTATAAACAGGCCCTGGTGAGGAGAACTATCCCTCAGTCTGATTCAGTATAAACAGGCCCAGGCCCTGGTGAGGAGAACTATCCCTCAGTCTGATTCAGTATAAACAGGCCCAGGCCCTGGTGAGGAGAACTATCCCTCAGTCTGATTCAGTATAAACAGGCCCAGGCCCTGGTGAGGAGAACTATCCCTCAGTCTGATTCAGTATAAACAGGCCCTGGCCCTGGTGAGGAGAACTATCCCTCAGTCTGATTCAGTATAAACAGGCCCTGGCCCTGGTGAGGAGAACTATCCCTCAGTCTGATTCAGTATAAACAGGCCCTGGCCCTGGTGAGGAGAACTATCCCTCAGTCTGATTCAGTATAAACAGGCCCTGGTGAGGAGAACTATCCCTCAGTCTGATTCAGTATAAACAGGCCCAGGCCCTGGTGAGGAGAACTATCCCTCAGTCTGATTCAGTATAAACAGGCCCTGGTGAGGAGAACTATCCCTCAGTCTGATTCAGTATAAACAGGCCCTGGTGAGGAGAACTATCCCTCAGTCTGATTCAGTATAAACAGGCCCAGGCCCTGGTGAGGAGAACTATCCCTCAGTCTGATTCAGTATAAACAGGCCCTGGTGAGGAGAACTATCCCTCAGTCTGATTCAGTATAAACAGGCCCTGGTGAGGAGAACTATCCCTCAGTCTGATTCAGTATAAACAGGCCCTGGAGAGGAGAACTATCCCTCAGTCTGATTCAGTATAAACAGGCCCTGGTGAGGAGAACTATCCCTCAGTCTGATTCAGTATAAACAGGCCCTGGAGAGGAGAACTATCCCTCAGTCTGATTCAGTATGAACAGGCCCTGGCCCTGGTGAGGAGAACTATCCCTCAGTCTGATTCAGTATAAACAGGCCCTGGTGAGGAGAACTATCCCTCAGTCTGATTCAGTATAAACAGGCCCAGGCCCTGGAGAGGAGAACTATCCCTCAGTCTGATTCAGTATAAACAGGCCCAGGCCCTGGTGAGGAGAACTATCCCTCAGTCTGATTCAGTAGAAACAGGCCCAGGCCCTGGTGAGGAGAACTATCCCTCAGTCTGATTCAGTATAAACAGGCCCCGGTGAGGAGAACTATCCCTCAGTCTGATTCAGTATAAACAGGCCCTGGTGAGGAGAACTATCCCTCAGTCTGATTCAGTATAAACAGGCCCAGGCCCTGGAGAGGAGAACTATCCCTCAGTCTGATTCAGTATAAACAGGCCCAGGCCCTGGTGAGGAGAACTATCCCTCAGTCTGATTCAGTAGAAACAGGCCCAGGCCCTGGTGAGGAGAACTATCCCTCAGTCTGATTCAGTATAAACAGGCCCCGGTGAGGAGAACTATCCCTCAGTCTGATTCAGTATAAACAGGCCCTGGTGAGGAGAACTATCCCTCAGTCTGATTCAGTATAAACAGGCCCAGGCCCTGGTGAGAACTATCCCTCAGTCTGATTCAGTATAAACAGGCCCAGGGCACTGGTGAGAAGTAATATCCGTCAGGCAAAGAGGTCATGTTGGCGTCGGTTCTGTGACACCATTGGAAGGGCGACACCTGTGGGGGATGATTAAGAGGATGAGTGGGGTCAGAAGGGAGTAGGATTATCCAGTGTTGACGAGTGGGAAGGATGTGGCAGTAACAGATGAGGAGAAGGCAGAGATGATGGCCAACATGTTTGTCCAAGTGCATAGCTCTGCAAATTTGTCAGGGGAGGTGCAGAAGGGGAGAGAGAGAGAGAGAGAACGGGAGAGGAGCATCCTGGAGTGCTGGATAGGACAGAGGATGTAAATGATGCGTTGAATTCACCATGGCAGAGGAGAAAAGGGCAATAGGTAAGGCTGGGTTAACTTCACCTGGGAACGATGAGGTGTGCTATATTATGTTGGCCCATCTTAGTGATGAGGCACTGGATAAGGTATTGGTGTTGTACAACAGAGTGTGGGAGGAGGAGAAACTACCAGGCAGCTGGAAGGAGGCAGTAGTGGGACCAATCAGCTACCAGACAGCTGGAAGGAGACCAATCAGCTACCAGACAGCTGGAAGGAGACAGTAGTGGTACCAATCATCTACCAGACAGCTGGAAGGAGACAGTAGAGGAACCAATCAACTACCAGACAGCTGGAAGGAGACAGTAGTGGGACCAATCAACTACCAGACAGCTGGAAGGAGACAGTAGAGGAACCAATCAACTACCAGACAGCTGGAAGGAGACAGTAGTGGGACCAATCAGCTACCAGACAGCTGGAAGGAGACCAATCAGCTACCAGACAGCTGGAAGGAGACAGTAGTGGTACCAATCATCTACCAGACAGCTGGAAGGAGACAGTAGAGGAACCAATCAACTACCAGACAGCTGGAAGGAGACAGTAGTGGGACCAATCAACTACCAGACAGCTGGAAGGAGACAGTAGAGGAACCAATCAACTACCAGACAGCTGGAAGGAGACAGTAGTGGGACCAATCAACTACCAGACAGCTGGAAGGAGACAGTAGTGGGACCAATCAACTACCAGACAGCTGGAAGGAGACAGTAGAGGAACCAATCAACTACCAGACAGCTGGAAGGAGACAGTAGTGGGACCAATCAACTACCAGACAGCTGGAAGGAGACCAATCAACTACCAGACAGCTGGAAGGAGACAGTAGTGGTACCAATCAACTACCAGACAGCTGAAAGGAGACAGTAGTGGTACCAATCAACTACCAGACAGCTGGAAGTAGACAGTAGTGGTACCAATCAACTACCAGACAGCTGGAAGGAGACAGTAGTGGGACCAATCAACTACCAGACAGCTGGAAGGAGACAGTAGAGGAACCAATCAACTACCAGACAGCTGGAAGGAGACAGTAGTGGGACCAATCAACTACCAGACAGCTGGAGGGAGACCAATCAACTACCAGACAGCTGGAAGGAGACAGTAGTGGGACCAATCAACTACCAGACAGCTGGAAGGAGACAGTAGTGGGACCAATCAACTACCAGACAGCTGGAAGGAGACAGTAGTGGGACCAATCAACAACCAGACAGCTGGAAGGAGACAGTAGTGGAACCAATCAACTACCAGACAGCTGGAAGGAGACAGTAGTGGAACCAATCACCTACCAGACAGCTGGAAGGAGACAGTAGTGGAACCAATCAACTACCAGACAGCTGGAAGGAGACAGTAGTGGGACCAATCAACTACCAGACAGCTGGAAGGAGCCAGTAGTGGGACCAATCAACTACCAGACAGCTGGAAGGAGACAGTAGTGGGACCAATCAACTACCAGACAGCTGGAAGGAGACAGTAGTGGGACCAATCAACTACCAGACAGCTGGAAGGAGACAGTAGTGGGACCAATCAACTACCAGACAGCTGGAAGGAGACAGTAGTGGGACCAATCAACTACCAGACAGCTGGAAGGAGACAGTAGTGGGACCAATCAACTACCAGACAGCTGGAAGGAGACAGAAGTGGGACCAATCAACTACCAGACAGCTGGAAGGAGACAGTAGAGGAACCAATCAACTACCAGACAGCTGGAAGGAGACCAATCAACTACCAGACAGCTGGAAGGAGACAGTAGTGGGACCAATCAACTACCAGACAGCTGGAAGGAGACAGTAGTGGAACCAATCAACTACCAGACAGCTGGAAGGAGACAGTAGTGGGACCAATCAACTACCAGACAGCTGGAAGGAGACAGTAGTGGAACCAATCAACTACCAGACAGCTGGAAGGAGACAGTAGTGGGACCAATCAACTACCAGACAGCTGGAAGGAGTCAGTAGTGGGACCAATCAACTACCAGACAGCTGGAAGGAGACCAATCAACTACCAGACATCTGGAAGGAGACAGTAGTGGAACCAATCAACTACCAGACAGCTGGAAGGAGACCAATCAACTACCAGACAGCTGGAAGGAGACCAATCAACTACCAGACAGCTGGAAGGAGACAGTAGTGGAACCAATCAACTACCAGACAGCTGGAAGGAGACCAATCAACTACCAGACAGCTGGAAGGAGACAGTAGTGGGACCAATCAACTACCAGACAGCTGGAAGGAGACAGTAGTGGGACCAATCAACTACCAGACAGCTGGAAGGAGACAGTAGTGGGACCAATCAACTACCAGGAGACAGTAGTGGGACCAATCAACTACCAGACAGCTGGAAGGAGACAGTAGTGGGACCAATCAACTACCAGGAGACAGTAGTGGGACCAATCAACTACCAGACAGCTGGAAGGAGACAGTAGTGGTACCAATCCAGAAGCCAGGAAAGGACCCAACGAGGCCAACAAGCTATCGGCCAATAGCTTTAACATCACATGTATGTAAGATTATGGAACGTATGATAACGGAGAGGCTAACTTACTTCCTGGAGAGCAGGGAGCAAGTATTGCCACATCAGAGTGGTTTCAGGAAGGATAGAGGAACTATGGACCCAGTACTCTGTTAGAAGCAGAGGTCAGGAAGGGGAACTATGGACCCAGTACTCTGTTAGAAGCAGAGGTCAGGAAGGATAGAGGAACTATGGACCCAGTACTCTGTTAGAAGCAGAGGTCAGGAAGGGGAACTATGGACCCAGTACTCTGTTAGAAGCAGAGGTCAGGAAGGATAGAAGAACTATGGACCCAGTACTCTGTTAGAAGCAGAGGTCAGGAAGAGGAACTATGGACCCTGTACTCTGTTAGAAGCAGAGGTCAGGAAGGGGAACTATGGACCCAGTACTCTGTTAGAAGCAGAGGTCAGGAAGGATAGAGGAACTATGGACCCAGTACTCTGTTAGAAGCAGAGGTCAGGAAGGGGAACTATGGACCCAGTACTCTGTTAGAAGCAGAGGTCAGGAAGGATAGAGGAACTATGGACCCAGTACTCTGTTAGAAGCAGAGGTCAGGAAGAGGAACTATGGACCCAGTACTCTGTTAGAAGCAGAGGTCAGGAAGGCTCAGGTGAACAAGGAGACTGTTGTAGCTGTATTGTTTGATGTGGAGAAGGCGTATGATATGATTTGGAAGGAGGGATTGTTAATCAAGCTTGATATTATGTGGGGTAGGAGGAAGAACGCACAACTGGATAAAGGATTTCCTATTTGGAAGGTCTATCCAGGTGAGGGTGGGGAAGTCTCTATCACCCAGCTACCTGGTGGATAACGGTACACCACAGGGGAGCGTGATTAGTCCTCTGTTGTTGTTCTCAATCATGATCAATGATGTTTACTCTCAGGTACGGCCGGATATTGGGAATTCGTTATTTGCAGATGATGGGGCCTCGTGGAAGAGAGGAAGAAATGTGCCATACATAGTCAGGAAGGCTATGTATGGCCAGCTAAAACTGGCGAGTGTAGAGAGTATAGAGATATTGTTATCCACGTCGGCACCAACGATGTTAGGATGAAACAGTCAGAGGTCACCAAGCGCAATATAGCTTCAGCGTGTAAATCAGCTAGAAAGATGTGTCGGCATCGAGTAATTGTCTCTGGCCCCCTCCCAGTTAGGGGGAGTGATGAGCTCTACAGCAGAGTCTCACAACTCAATCGCTGGATGAAAACTGTTTTCTGCCCCTCCCAAAAGATAGAATTTGTAGATAACTGGCCCTCTTTCTGGGATTCACCCACAAACAGGACCAAGCCTGGCCTGCTGAGGAGTGACGGACTCCATCCTAGCTGGAGGGGTGCTCTCATCTTATCTACGAACATAGACAGGGCTCTAACTCCTCTAGCTCCACAATGAAATAGGGTGCAGGCCAGGCAACAGGCTGTTAGCCAGCCTGCCAGCTTAGTGGAGTCTGCCACGAGCACAGTTAGCGTAGTCAGCTCAGCTTTCCCCATTGAGACCGTGTCTGTGCCTCGATCTTGGTTGGGCAAAATTAAAAATGGCGGTGTTCGCTTCAGTAATCTTACTAGTATAAAGACCTCCTCCATTCCTGCCATTATTGAAAGAGATTGTGATACTTCACATCTCAAAATTGGGTTACTTAATGTTAGATCCCTCACTTCCAAGGCAGTTATAGTCAATGAACTAATCACTGATCATAATCTTGATGTGATTGGCCTGACTGAAACATGGCTTAAGCCTGATGAATTTACTGTGTTAAATGAGGCCTCACCCCCTGGTTACACTAGTGACCAAACCCCCCGTGCATCCGGCAAAGGCGGAGGTGTTGCTAACATTTACGATAGCAAATTTCAATTTACAAAAAAAAAAACAATGACGTTTTCGTCTTTTGAGCTTCTAGTCATGAAATCTATGCAGCCTACTCAATCACTTTTTATAGCTACTGTTTACAGGCCTCCTGGGCCATATGCAGTGTTCCTTACTGAGTTCCCTGAATTCCTATCGGATCTTGTAGTCATAGCAGATAATATTCTAATTTTTGGTGACTTTAACATTCACATGGAAAAGTCCACAGACCCACTCCAAAAGGCTTTCGGAGCCATCATCGACTCAGTGGGTTTTGTCCAACATGTCTCTGGACCTACTCACTGCCACAGTCATACTCTGGACCTAGTTTTGTCCCATGGAATAAATGTTGTGGATCTTAATGTTTTTCCTCATAATCCTGGATTATCGGACCACCATTTTATTGCGTTTACAATTGCGACAAATAATCTGCTCAGACCCCAACCAAGGAAGATTAAAAGTCGTGCTATAAATTCTCAGACAACCCAAAGATTCCTTGATGCCCTTCCAGACTCCCTCTGCCTACCCAAGGACGTCAGAGGACAAGAATCAGTTAACCACCTAACCGAGGAACTCAATTCAACCTTGCGCAATACCCTAGATGCAGTTGCACCCCTAAAAATTAAAAACATCTGTCATAAGAAACTAGCTCCCTGGTATACAGAAAATACACGAGCTCTGAAGCAAGCTTCCAGAAAATTGGAACGGAAATGGCGCCACACTAAACTGGAAGTCTTCCGACTAGCTTGGAAAGACAGTACCGTGCAGTATCGAAGAGCCCTCACTGCTGCACGATCATCCTATTTTTCCAACTTAATTGAGGAAAATAAGAACAATCCGAAATTTCTTTTTGACACTGTCGCAAAGCTAACTAAAAAGCAGCATTCGCAAATGGAGGATGGCTTTCACTTCAGCAGTAATACATTTATGAACTTTTTTGAGGAAAAGATCATGATCATTAGAAAGCAAATTACGGACTCCTCTTTAAATCTGGGTATTCCTCCAGGGCTTCATTGTCCAGAGTCTGCACAACTCTGCCAGGACCTTGGCTCAAGGGAGATACTAAAGTGTTTTAGTACTATATCTCTTGACACAATGATGAAAATAATCATGGCCTCCAAACCCTCAAGCTGCATACTGGACCCTATTCCAACTAAACTACTGAAAGAGCTGCTTCCTGTGCTTGGCCCTCCTATGTTGAACATAATAAACGGCTCTCTATCCACCGGATGTGTACCAAGCTCACTAAAAGTGGCAGTAATAAAGCCTCTCTTGAAAAAGCCGAATCTTGACCCAGAAATTATAAAAAACTATCGGCCTATATCGAATCTTCCATTCCTCTCAAAAATTTTAGAAAAAGTTGTTGCGCAGCAACTCACTGCCTTCCTGAAGACAAACAATGTATACGAAACGCTTCAGTCTGGTTTTAGACCCCATCATAGCACTGAGACTGCACTTGTGAAGGTGGTAAATGACCTTTTAATGACGTCAGACCGAGGCTCTGCATCTGTCCTCATGCTCCTAGATCTTAGTGCCGCTTTTGATACCATCGATCACCACATTCTTTTGGAGAGATTGGAAACCCAAATTGGTCTACATGGACAAGTTCTGGCCTGGTTTAGATCTTATCTGTCGGAAAGATATCAGTTTGTCTCTGTGAATGGTTCGTCCTCTGACAAATCAATTGTAAATTTCGGTGTTCCTCAAGGTTCCGTTCTAGGACCACTATTGTTTTCACTATATATTTTACCTCTTGGGGATGTCATTCGAAAACATAATGTTAAATTTCACTGCTATGCGGACGACACACAGCTGTACATTTCAATGAAACATGGTGAAGCCCCAAAATTGCTCTCGCTAGAAGCCTGTGTTTCAGACATAAGGAAGTGGATGGCTGCAAATTTTCTACTTTTAAACTCGGACAAAACAGAGATGCTTGTCCTAGGTCCCAAGAAACAAAGAGATCTTCTGTTGAATCTGACAATTAATCTGGATGGTTGTACAGTCGTCTCAAATAAAACTGTGAAGGACCTCGGCGTTACTCTGGACCCTGATCTCTCTTTTGAAGAACATATCAAGACTGCTTCAAGGACAGCTTTTTTCCATCTACGTAACATTGCAAAAATCAGAAACTTTCTGTCCAAAAATGACGCAGAAAAATTAATCCATGCTTTTGTTACTTCTAGGCTCGACTACTGCAATGCTCTACTTTCCGGCTACCCGGATAAAGCACTAAACAAACTTCAGTTAGTGCTAAATACGGCTGCTAGAATCCTGACTAGAACCAAAAAATTTGATCATATTACTCCAGTGCTAGCTTCCCTACACTGGCTTCCTGTTAAGGCAAGGGCTGATTTCAAGGTTTTACTGCTAACCTACAAAGCATTACATGGGCTTGCTCCTACCTATCTTTCCGATTTGGTCCTGCCGTACATACCTACACGTACGCTACGGTCACAAGACGCAGGCCTCCTAATTGTCCCTAGAATTTCTAAGCAAACGGCTGGAGGTAGGGCTTTCTCCTATAGAGCTCCATTTTTATGGAATGGTCTGCCTACCCATGTGAGAGACGCAGACTCAGTCTCAACCTTTAAGTCTTTACTGAAGACTTATCTCTTCAGTAGGTCCTATGATTAAGTATAGTCTGGCCCAGGAGTGTGAAGGTGAACGGAAAGGCTGGAGCAACGAACCGCCCTTGCTGTCTCTGCCTTGTCGGTTCCCCTCTTCCCACTGGGATTCTCTGCCTCTAACCCTTTTACAGGGGCTGAGTCACTGACTTACTGGTGTTCTTCCATGCCGTCCATGGGAGGGGTGCGTCACTTGAGTAGGTTGAGCCACTGACGTGGTCTTCCTGTCTGGGTTGGCGCCCCCCCCTTGGGTTGTGCCGTGGCGGACATCTTTGTGGGCTATACTCGGCCTTGTCTTCGGACGGTAAGTTGGTGGTTGTAGATATCCCTCTAGTGGTGTGGGGGCTGTGCTTTGGCAAAGTGGGTGGGGTTATATCCTGCCTGTTTGGCCCTGTCCGGGGGTATCATCGGATGGGGCCACAGTGTCTTCTGATCCCTCCTGTCTCAGCCTCCAGTATTTATGCTGCAGTAGTTTATGTGTCGGGGGGCTAGGGTCAGTCTGTTACATCTGGAGTATTCTCTTGTCTTATCCGGTGTCCTGTGTGAATGTAAATATGCTCTCTCTAATTCTCTCTTTCTTTCTTTCTTTCTTTCTCTCGGAGGACCTGAGCCCTAGGACTACCTGGCATGATGACTCCTTGCTGTCCCCAGTCCACCTGGCCATGCTGCTGCTCCAGTTTCAACTGTTCTGCCTGCGGCTACGGAACCCTGACCTGTTCACCGGACGTGCTTGTTGCACCCTCGACAATTACTATGATTATTATTATTTGACCATGCTGGTCATTTACGAACATTTTAACATCTTGACCATGTTCTGTTATAATATCCACCCGGCACAGCCAGAAGAGGACTGGCCACCCCTCATAGCCTGGTTCCTCTCTAGGTTTCTTCCTAGGTTTTTGGCCTTTCTCAGGAGTTTTTCCTAGGGAGTTTTTCCCAGCCACCGTGCTTCTTTCACATGCATTGCTTGCTGTTTGGGGTTTTAGGCTGGGTTTCTGTACAGCACTTTGAGATTTCAGCTGATGTACGAAGGGCTATATAAATAAATTTGATTTGATTTTTTGATTTGATTTACAGGAAGCAACTCATGAGATAGAGCAGTGGGCATTAATGTGGGGATTCAGGTTCTCTGTAGAGAAAACTCAGACAGTGTTCTTTACCAGGAGGAAGGTGGGAGATGAGGTATGCTTGAGGTTATATGGGAGAAACTTGGAGAGGGTGGGGTCCTTCAGGTTCCTTATGGGTAAACTTTGACCCTAGACTGACCTGGGCAGATCACATTGAGAGAGTGGTGGGAAAGTGTAAGAAGGTACTAAATGTGATGCACTGTCTGACGGGGAAGGAGTGAGGGGGGGGGGGGCTGGGCGTTCCTCACTGAGGACCATGTATGATGTTGCATTGATCCGATCTGTTATAGACTATAGCAGTATAGCGTATGGTTCGGCAGCCCGGACATCATTGAAAAGTCATACAGGGGCAAGGACTCAGAATATGTAGTGGGGCGTTTCGGACCTCTCCAGTGGCTGCACTACAGGTGAAGACGGGGGAAATGCCAGCAGCTGGCAATTCATGATGGTGTCAACCTACAGGGACATGGAGTGTCTCATCCTGCGAAAGGGATTTTTACAGGCATGCTGGGAACATGAGCGAAGACAGAACACAAGCTTTGGGTAGGTGGGGGAAATACCCAGGCCAAGGAGATGGGACTGTATGGAAGGGACTTTAGTCCAATGGTAGCTATTCCTGTAAATCCACCATGGCTACTCCCGCCTCCAGTAGTTGATCTAGAAGTGTTGGAGAGACTACAGAAAGACAGGGAGGGTGTTGATCCATCTGATTTGTTTAAGAGACATCTGGATACTGTGTATCAGGATTTTGTGGCCATTTACACAGATGATTCAAAAGATCCAAGGACAGGATGTACTGGGTCAGTACTTGTAGTGCAGGAATGTGGGGTGGAAGTCAGGAAATGTATTACAGATCATCTGGCTGTATATAAGGCAGAGCTGATGGCCATACTGTTGGCCTTGCAGTGGGTGGAGGAAGTCAAGCCAAAAAGAGTAGTTATTTGCTCTGATTCATGTGCAGTGTTGATGAGTCTGCAGTCCTTTAGGTCATGTAGCAGACAAGACCTGCTTTATGAGGTGCTACAACCCCATGGCAGGATTAGACAGATGGTATACAGATAACATTGACTTGGGTCCCAGCCCATGTGGGGATGGAGGGGAACGAGACAGTTGATGTACTGACTAAACAAGCACTTAGTAGTGGGGATGTTGATGTTGTAGTTTCAATGAGCAAAGCAGAAGCAAAAAGCCTGATGTGGACAGGGATGGTGCAGAGATGACAGGAGCAGGTGACTAGAGATACTAAAGGCAGGCATTTATTTCAAGTACAGAGGAAAGTCGGGGAGGGGAGGACGGTATGGAGGGACAGAAGAGAGGAGGCTGTTTTTACAAGATTAAGGGTGGGACACAGCCAGTAAAATAAGACCTTACATGTGATAGGAAAGCATCCAACAGGAAGTGTGATTGTCAACCGATAAACCCCACCGAAGAAGAAGCCAGTTGGCCAACCGTGCTCCAGGTGTCTCGGCGCCACGTTAGTACGAGTTACTCATAGGGGCAGCGTTGCTGGTTCAAACACCTCTCAGACCGTGTTCCCCCTCGTTATAAACCTGACAACGTAAATACACTAGTAATATTCAATTGGATTTCTTGTTGGCAAAACATTAAACACCTAACTAGCTAGTTGTAATGAATCAACTTACTAAGACAAATTGAGTGAGTTGACATGTTGCCTCTTCACACATCGCTCGGGAATCAGCCCACACTTTTCCATCGTCCACAATGGAAAGTTGCTGGATTCCCGACAATGGCTTGGTTAACTGACTCATTCTCTAGGCTTTGGTCATCTGTATCGCAGGAATTGAAATGACTCGAAATCATACATTTTTCTATTATATTATTATTTCAAATGTTACGTTATTCAACTTATAACCCGAAACATCTATTTTAAGTGGGGTTTTTTTTTCGGTTGTTTTATTCGGTGTTTTTTTCTGCCATCTAGCGGAGAACATAGGTGCTAATAGAAATGAGTTTTGATTGGTTGCGAGGTACTTCCGTGTACATCCGCCAGCCAATCAGATGGCTTATAGTCCAGTTTTTTGAACCTCCGCATTTTAACCGTCAGGCGCGACAAATGAGAGCGGCTCGAAGCGGGGAGCGGATCAGTTTAAACGTGTTCCAGTGACAAACTCATTACTTTTGGGGTTTTTAGGTAAAACAAGAAAAAAATGGAATTGGATTCAATGAAGTATGCCGAATTGCGCAGTCTTGCGAAGGAGGTTGGATTCAAAACCTCAAAACTGAAGGTACAATAAAATCGTAAACAGTAACGTTACTACAGTGGGGTTGTTTGTGGGTTAGCTAGCTGTAGCTAACTTTACCCAACTAGCTAGTTAACTTACTATATTATCCACCACGTTGTTTTTGCCAGTGTACAACCTAGCTAACTTTGTGGTTTTTTTTATATGTTAAAGGCTGATAAACTTCTGAAGGCGCTCAAGGAGCACTTCCAACAGCAACAACCACCACCGCAGGAAGATGTTGCAGTGGACGTACGTTAAGTTCTGTCTTGAAACTCCCTCCAACAACTTTTCAAATTATATATATATATATATTTTCTCTTCTCTTATTTTTTTTTGTTCTACTTTACTTAAAATCAAATCAAAAATTGTATTTGTCCCATGCGCCGAATACAACACATTTACTTTACAAGCCTTTTAAAACCAACAATGCAGATGTGTAAAGGTATTTTACTAAATAAATTGAAGTAAGCAAGAAAATAGAAAAATAACAGTAACAAGGCTATATACAAGGGGTACCGGTACAATGTGTGGGGGCACAGATTAGTAGAGGTAATATTTACATGTAGGTAGAGATAAAGTAACTATGCATACTTTATACTACTATATTGATTACTGCATTGGGCTCCCGAGTGGCGGAGAGGTCTAAGGTACTGCATCTCAGTGCAAAAGGCGTCACTACAGTCCCTTGTTCGAATCCGGGCTGTATCACATCCGGCCGTGATTGGGAATCCCGTAGGGCGGAGCACAATTGGCCCAGCCTCTTCTGGGTTTGGCTGGGGTAGGCTGTCATTGTAAATAAGAATTTGTTCTTAACTGACTTGCCTAGTTAAATACAGGTGTAAATTGATATTGATTGCTGCATTGTTTGGATAAGAACTTCTTGCAAGAAAGGCATTTCACTCATTTGTGCACATGACATTTAATAAACACAACTTATCACACTTCTACATGATCTGCAAGGTACACTGATTTCTCCTTAACTTTCTTTCTTTGTGTTTATAACTAGCTATGTTTGCATTGTAATTTTACAGTCAGTAGCAAAACTCTAGGTGTGTATTTAGCAGGGAGATGAGACTGGCATTGCTGCACAGGATGACATCAACTCAACCCAGGAAGTCAACAATTCATCACAGGATGATGATGAGCCTTTCCTAAAACATCCAGCTCAGGAGTTTGTTACCAAACGTCGAGGTAGAGGGCGACCAAAGAAGAGGAAGGAGCCTGAAGATGAGGAACAGGTGTGTGTGTGTGTGTGTGTGCCCCCCAACAGTGGTCTCCATGTGTCTTATGTTAATAAAGGATATGTGTTTGCTCTGCATTTGTTTGAGAAACTGAACTATGGTGTTTTTGATCTAGATGTTTGAGAAGCTGGTTGAACCCAGAATCAGCCAAGGGAGTGTTAAGAGAAGGAAAACGTCTGTCGCTAAGGATTCTGGGGTGGCAGCACCAGTGGAGGAGTCACAGAAAATCAATGTTCAGACACAGCCTGAACCTGGCCACAAAGATGCAGCCCCAGCAGTGACGTTTGAGGAAGGTTAGTCTGGTAGACTTAAAAAAAAAAAAAATTATACAGAAGTGTTATGTAGAGCATCAACTCTGGTTTTAGTAACCTCATTAGAGTGGCAGGTAGCCTAGCGGTTAAGTGTTGGGCCAGTAACCGACAGGTCGGTAGTTTGAATCCCAGAGTCGACTAGGTAAAAAAAAAAAATCTCTCTGGCCTTGAACAAATCACTTAACCCTAATTGCTCCTGTAAGTCGCTCTGGATAAGAACATCTGCTAAATGATTGAAATGTAATATATAGATCATATTCTCGTATTGCTTTGCACAGGAGAGGGACAGGAGGTGTTGAAGCCAATAGGAAAGATCCCTCGCCATGAGGGGCTCCTGAAGAGGACTAAGTCGATGCTGAAGCCTACGACACCAAGTTAGTCGTCTGAATCATATGTTCTGTATCTACAGGATCTAAAACATTTTTAGGTCCTTGCTTGAAAAGATGTATGTTCGGAATGCATTAAGCCTCGAGATAAGTAGTGAAAAAAATTCTGACCTGGGGGGGAAAAATACACTATTTACACCCTTTCTATTGTAGACTTCAGAAAGCTCCACGAGGCACATTTCAAGAGGATGGAGTCAATTGATTCGTACGTGGAAAGGAAGACCAAGCAAGTTGATTTGTTCAGAAGTTCAGTGAAGGAACTGAAGGTAATGAACTGGACCTCAAAGCCAGTTCTACTGCGTTTTTAAATCGGGGACTAATTTAGACCTGGGACACCGGGTGGGTGAAATTAATTATCAGGTAGAACAGAAAACCAACAGGCTCTGGACCTCGCAGGTTCAGAGTTGAATTCCCCTGAACTATATAGTAGGGATGGTATGTGTTGTGGTCAAGGTGGGGTTTGATGTTCAATCTCAAATAAGCCCAAGGAATTATTTATTACAAAAATTGCATAGCTAATTCATAAATTTAGTAAATAGTTAATTTATATATTGCCTTTTGTATTCTTTAGGTTCTCTCCGATAAGACTCTTTCTAAACCGACTGAAGGAAAACCTCCAGCAGTAAGTACTACATGTTAAATCTTTTTAGGTTTTTAAATTGGTTCCAAGTCGATTGTTGCTTGGTGTGATTTAATCATTAATGTGTTTTCCAGATCTCAACCCCGAGCTGTGCCTCCCTGTGCAGCCCAGCATCCCAGAGACCTGCCACAGACAAACGCAGACAGACCCGGTTCTCAGCCATCAAATCTGCCACTGATAAAAGTAGATTCTCGGCCAGTAAGCCAGCTACAGACAAGCACAGACCGACCCGGGTCTCTGGCACCAACCCCTCTCAGGACACTGTTGTTCCATTCAGACCTACAGTCCTGTCCACTTGCAGGATCAATGTTCGGTGAGTCTTTTTTTAAAACATTGGTCTGATTTAGTTAGTACCAAGTACTTTACAGTGCTACTGAAATGTCTAGGTAAACCTCTTGTAATGAACTTCACATCATGCCCTGTGTGATGAGTTGCTGCAAAATAGAAGTTAACTAACTAGCTTTTGTTCGGGTGTCTGTTTTTCTAGAATGAAATGTTATAGAATAAGTCCAACTGTTGGTTTGTGTAAAGGTTCTCTCAGGCTACTCTGGATAATGAGCACAAGAGGTCCATGGTCAAGACACCAGCACGCCCGTCAACCCGTGTTGAACTCGTCACTCCTGGGAAAGAGACTAAAGTTGGCGGGAAACGTGACGTCAACAAGCCTTCTGTTCTCTCTAGCACCAAGACGCCAGGTAACGTCCTTTCTAGATCACGTTAAATCTCATTTCTATGTAATCTTTACTTTGCGTTTTCTATGCATTACAACTGAATGGATTCCTTCCTGTTTTCTTTTTGTATTTTTCCTTTTATAAGGAACAGCATTTGTGTTTAATGCAAACACCAGTGTTCTTTCTAACACTCCTGGAACCAACAAGGCCAACTTTGATCTGAAGGCCAGTCTCTCTAAGCCTCTCACCTACAAGCCTCACAGGGGTAAGTCAATAACGCCCCTGGTTTATCGTGTCTCGTCAATAACGCCCCTGGTTTATCGTGTCTCGTCAATAACGCCCCTGGTTTATCGCGTCTCGTCAATAACGCCCTGGTTTATCGCGTCTCGTCAATAACGCCCCTGGTTTATCGCGTCTCGTCAATAACGCCCCTGGTTTATCGCGTCTCGTCAATAACGCCCCTGGTTTATCGTCTCGTCAATAACGCCCCTGGTTTATCGTCTCGTCAATAACGCCCCTGGTTTATCGTCTCGTCAATAACGCCCCTGGTTTATCGTCTCGTCAATAACGCCCCTGGTTTATCGTCTCGTCAATAACGCCCCTGGTTTATCGTCTCGTCAATAACGCCCCTGGTTTATCGTCTCGTCAATAACGCCCCTGGTTTATCGTCTCGTCAATAACGCCCCTGGTTTATCGTCTCGTCAATAACGCCCCTGGTTTATCGTCTCGTCAATAACGCCCCTGGTTTATCGTCTCGTCAATAACGCCCCTGGTTTATCGTCTCGTCAATAACGCCCCTGGTTTATCGTCTCGTCAATAACGCCCCTGGTTTATCGTCTCGTCAATAACGCCCCTGGTTTATCGTCTCGTCAATAACGCCCCTGGTTTATCGTCTCGTCAATACGCCCCTGGTTTATCGTCTCGTCAATAACGCCCCTGGTTTATCGTCTCGTCAATAACGCCCCTGGTTTATCGTCTCGTCAATAACGCCCCTGGTTTATCGTCTCGTCAATAACGCCCCTGGTTTATCGTCTCGTCAATAACGCCCCTGGTTTATCGTCTCGTCAATAACGCCCCTGGTTTATCGTCTCGTCAATAACGCCCCTGGTTTATCGTCTCGTCAATAACGCCCCTGGTTTATCGTCTCGTCAATAACGCCCCTGGTTTATCGTCTCGTCAATAACGCCCCTGGTTTATCGTCTCGTCAATAACGCCCCTGGTTTATCGTCTCGTCAATAACGCCCCTGGTTTATCGTCTCGTCAATAACGCCCCTGGTTTATCGTCTCGTCAATAACGCCCCTGGTTTATCGTCTCGTCAATAACGCCCCTGGTTTATCGTCTCGTCAATAACGCCCCTGGTTTATCGTCTCGTCAATAACGCCCCTGGTTTATCGTCTCGTCAATAACGCCCCTGGTTTATCGTCTCGTCAATAACGCCCCTGGTTTATCGTCTCGTCAATAACGCCCCTGGTTTATCGTCTCGTCAATAACGCCCCTGGTTTATCGTCTCGTCAATAACGCCCCTGGTTTATCGTCTCGTCAATAACGCCCCTGGTTTATCGTCTCGTCAATAACGCCCCTGGTTTATCGTCTCGTCAATAACGCCCCTGGTTTATCGTCTCGTCAATAACGCCCCTGGTTTATCGTCTCGTCAATAACGCCCCTGGTTTATCGGGTCTCGTCAATAACGCCCCTGGTTTATCGGGTCTCGTCAATAACGCCCCTGGTTTATCGGGTCTCGTCAATAACGCGTCTGGTTTATCGGGTCTCGTCAATAACGCGTCTGGTTTATCGCGTCTCGTCAATAACGCGTCTGGTTTATCGCGTCTCGTCAATAACGCGTCTGGTTTATCGCGTCTCGTCAATAACGCGTCTGGTTTATCGCGTCTCGTCAATAACGCGTCTGGTTTATCGCGTCTCGTCAATAACGCGTCTGGTTTATCGGGTCTCGTCAATAACGCGTCTGGTTTATCGGGTCTCGTCAATAACGCGTCTGGTTTATCGGGTCTCGTCAATAACGCGTCTGGTTTATCGTGTCTGTAGGGAAGCTGAAGCCTTATGGAGAGACCAAGGAGAACACGGCTGACCAGTCTCAGATTGTTCTTTCACACCAGAAGAACTACAAACAGCACCCGGTTCAGACAAGGTGAGTATCGGGAACAAGAAGTTAAAAGTGGAGGGGGAATTTGAGTAATTGACAAAAGCTGGGAATTCAATTGTTCAGTTGTTCACTCAAAACATTGGAGCAAAAAAAGTCCAAGGGAACTAATTGAGTCTCTGTCCGAATGGCTGAATTGCCTGCTGTATTGATTTCCATATTTCTTTTATTCAAGGGAGGAAAGGAGGACAAAACGGACTGAAGACAGGAAGCAGAAGAAAGTGAATATGCTTGGAGCCAGACGAGGCCTCGTCATGACCTAATTATTCTGTAATTTTTCCACTCTCCTGTAAAGTTTAGACCCTGTTTTTACATCTGTCCTCTGTACTGTTCTAACCTGTTATGATTGTTCAATTTTACTCTGTAGTTCCTCAAACACTTCACTATTACAATGTTATGAACTTTATTGTTCACATTAACATGTTAAATTTACATTTAAGTCATTTAGCAGACGCTCTTATCCAGAGCGACTTACAAATATTTTTGGTCATCTGTAATTCATGTTTTTACAGTGCGTCTAAGTTTTTGTACTTTTTCCAGAATTGTAAATACATGTAGTAAATTTGGCATTTCCTGAAGTAGTGTTTTTGTTGGGCTTGGTGGGTGATGCTTGTTGTCCTCAGACTTCAGGGTTCCTCTTGTACACCTCGTATGCAAACTCCTCTGTGTGTGCACGGTCATTACACACAGCAACAAAATCAATCTCTAGTTGAAATGGACCGTCTGCCTTATCACCCAACGTTATTCCAATGGTGTTAACCTGGGAGCACAAAACAGACAGAGTTGCAAAAAACGTAGCAAGTGAATCATAATTTTACCCTTGTCTGAGTACTATGTAGTACACTTATATTATTCAAATGTTTCTTACCTTGTCCAACCAGAGAGGATGCTGATCATCTTGTATCCTCCCACGACTAGAGAGGAAGAATTTTGAGAATGGAATCTGTAAAAGGTGCAATCAAACGTTAGCACCCAAATACTTCTGGACCGTAGTAGTCACAACTAAGATCACACGGCGATAGCCTCGCTCATGTCACAACTAAGATCACACGGTGATAGCCTCGCGTGAGACGCAAACAATTGAAGACCGTTTCCTTAAAGGAAAAACCAAGCAAGGGAGACTTGGAGCACATTCAGTAGAACCCGATAGAAATGGGCTGTAAAACAAAACATGCCTCTGATATGTAGACTATGGAATCATTGTCTCTATTCGTGGTATTTCTATCTGCAACTGAAATCAAAGTTTATTTGTCACATGCGCCGAATACAACAGGTGTAGTAGACCTTACAGTGAAATGCCGAATACAACAGGTGTAGACCTTACAGTGAAATGCTGAATACAACAGGTGTAGTAGACCTCACAGTGAAATGCTGAATACAACAGGTGTAGACCTCACAGTGAAATGCTGAATACAACAGGTGTAGACCTCACAGTGAAATGCTGAATACAACAGGTGTAGTAGACCTCACAGTGAAATGCTGAATACAACAGGTGTAGTAGACCTCACAGTGAAATGCTGAATACAACAGGTGTAGTAGACCTCACAGTGAAATGCTGAATACAACAGGTGTAGTAGACCTCACAGTGAAATGCTGAATACAACAGGTGTAGTAGACCTTACAGTGAAATGCTGAATACAACAGGTGTAGTAGACCTCACAGTGAAATGCTGAATACAACAGGTGTAGTAGACCTTACAGTGACATGCTGAATACAACAGGTGTAGTAGACCTCACAGTGAAATGCTGAATACAACAGGTGTAGTAGATCTTACAGTGAAATGCTGAATACAACAGGTGTAGTAGACCTTACAGTGAAATGCTGAATACAACAGGTGTAGTAGACCTTACAGTGAAATGCTGAATACAACAGGTGTAGTAGACCTCACAGTGAAATGCTGAATACAACAGGTGTAGTAGACCTCACAGTGAAATGCTGAATACAACAGGTGTAGTAGACCTCACAGTGAAATGCTGAATACAACAGGTGTAGTAGACCTCACAGTGAAATGCTGAATACAACAGGTGTAGACCTTACAGTGAAATGCTGAATACAACAGGTGTAGTAGACCTTACAGTGAAATGCTGAATACAACAGGTGTAGTAGACCTCACAGTGAAATGCTGAATACAACAGGTGTAGTAGATCTTACAGTGAAATGCTGAATACAACAGGTGTAGTAGACCTCACAGTGAAATGCTGAATACAACAGGTGTAGTAGACCTTACAGTGAAATGCTGAATACAACAGGTGTAGTAGACCTTACAGTGAAATGCTGAATACAACAGGTGTAGACCTCACAGTGAAATGCCGAATACAACAGCTGTAGTAGACCTCACAGTGAAATGCCGAATACAACAGGTGTAGACCTTACAGTGAAATGCTGAATACAACAGGTGTAGTAGACCTCACAGTGAAATGCTGAATACAACAGGTGTAGTAGACCTCACAGTGAAATGCTGAATACAACAGGTGTAGTAGACCTCACAGTGAAATGCTGAATACAACAGGTGTAGTAGACCTTACAGTGACATGCTGAATACAACAGGTGTAGTAGACCTCACAGTGAAATGCTGAATACAACAGGTGTAGTAGACCTCACAGTGAAATGCTGAATACAACAGGTGTAGACCTTACAGTGAAATTCTGAATACAACAGGTGTAGACCTTACAGTGAAATTCTGAATACAACAGGTGTAGTAGACCTCACAGTGAAATGCTGAATACAACAGGTGTAGTAGACCTCACAGTGAAATGCAGAATACAACAGGTGTAGTAGACCTCACAGTGAAATGCTGAATACAACAGGTGTAGTAGACCTCACAGTGAAATGCTGAATACAACAGGTGTAGTAGACCTCACAGTGAAATGCAGAATACAACAGGTGTAGTAGACCTCACAGTGAAATGCTGAATACAACAGGTGTAGTAGACCTTACAGTGAAATGCTGAATACAACAGGTGTAGTAGACCTTACAGTGAAATGCTGAATACAACAGGTGTAGTTAGACCTCACAGTGAAATGCTGAATACAACAGGTGTATTAGACCTCACAGTGAAATGCTGAATACAACAGGTGTAGTAGACCTCACAGTGAAATGCTGAATACAACAGGTGTAGTAGACCTTACAGTGAAATGCTGAATACAACAGGTGTAGTAGACCTCACAGTGAAATGCTGAATACAACAGGTATAGTAGACCTTACAGTGAAATGCTGAATACAACAGGTGTAGGTAGACCTTACAGTGAAATGCTGAACACAACAGGTGTAGTAGACCTTACAGTGAAATGCTGAATACAACAGGTGTAGTAGACCTCACAGTGAAATGCTGAATACAACAGGTGTAGTAGACCTCACAGTGAAATGCTGAATACAACAGGTGTAGTAGACCTCACAGTGAAATGCAGAATACAACAGGTGTAGTAGACCTCACAGTGAAATGCTGAATACAACAGGTGTAGTAGACCTTACAGTGAAATGCTGAATACAACAGGTGTAGTAGACCTTACAGTGAAATGCTGAATACAACAGGTGTAGTAGACCTCACAGTGAAATGCTGAATACAACAGGTGTAGTAGACCTTACAGTGAAATGCTGAATACAACAGGTGTAGTAGATCTTACAGTGAAATGCTGAATACAACAGGTGTAGTAGACCTCACAGTGAAATGCTGAATACAACAGGTGTAGTAGACCTCACAATGAAATGCTGAATACAACAGGTGTAGTAGACCTCACAGTGAAATGCAGAATACAACAGGTGTAGTAGACCTCACAGTGAAATGCTGAATACAACAGGTGTAGTAGACCTTACAGTGAAATGCTGAATACAACAGGTGTAGTAGACCTTACAGTGAAATGCTGAATACAACAGGTGTAGTAGACCTCACAGTGAAATGCTGAATACAACAGGTGTAGTAGACCTTACAGTGAAATGCTGAATACAACAGGTGTAGTTAGACCTCACAGTGAAATGCTGAATACAACAGGTGTATTAGACCTCACAGTGAAATGTTGAATACAACAGGTGTAGTAGACCTCACAGTGAAATGCTGAATACAACAGGTGTAGTTAGACCTCACAGTGAAATGTTTACTTACAGGCTCTAACCAACAGTGCAAAAAAAGGTATTAGGTGAACAAAAAGGTAAAGACAGTGAAAAATAACATGAGGCTGATTGAGGTAGCATGTACATGTAGATATGGTTAAAGTGACTATGCATATGATGAACAGAGTAGCAGTAGTGTAAGGGGTTGGTGGGTGGCGGGACACAATGCAGTTAGCCAGTGTGTGGGAGCGCTGGTTGGTCGGCCCAATTGAGGTAGTATGTACATGAATGTATAGTTAAAGTGACTATGCACATATGATAAACAGAGTAGCAGCAGCGTAAAAAAAAAAGTGTCCCTGGCTAGACTGTACCTTGACATCTTGCCAGTAAGGTCCTCCCCGTGTGTACAGGAAGTAACTGTACATGTCGTCCTTCTGGTGTGAGAAGTAGGTCTCCGCCCCGACGTTTATCATCCACGGTCGCCCGTCACCACGGATACGCAGGTGCAGGGTGTTGAAGCTGGACCAATCGTGATGCTTCTTACTGTCAAACGAACCCTAGAGAAAACATGTTTTTGAGGGTTAACATCTCACATGGCCATGCTTCCCAAGGTTGAGTCACGGAACTGATGGAAAGACGTGTTCAATGTTTGGCAGACGTTTAATCTTACTGGGGAGGAAAGACTAGCCTGAGTACCGGTGATTTGTATAATCATGCCAACTCATTGGCAAGAGAGCAGAAACAGACACCTGGGCTAAGTTAAGACAGCATCAGTACTAACCATAGATGGTTTGGAGCGCATCGTGCAGTATCCACTATATCGTGTCTCTCCGTCCCTGGGAGGAGCAGAACAGAGGGTCCCATACATTAGACATGTAGTGTTGTTCCTGCCAAGCTTCAGATAGGCCTCACTCCTCCCGCCGATCTCTTGGTCTGAAGACACTGTCCACTGCTCCAGACTCTCTGGTCCTCTGAACTCCCAGATCACCCTGGTCTGTTCCAGTATATGTTCAATCAGTGGCTTCCCCTCTGGCCCTGTCCAACGGCCCAGAAACTCATTCTTCAGCAGGGTAAAATGCTTTCGTATCCCTTCCACACCTTTATCGAAATCAAACTTCTTCCATATGGGGGTGTTGTCCTGTGTCTGGCCTGGCCGTTTGTACTCTCCTCCAGAGATAGCCCTCCATCCCACAGACTGGTGTGGAGCCAAGTGTCTCTGTTTGTAGCAGGATCCAAGAAATCTCACTGCTGGGGTGAAATGTGTAGATCTTGACACTGCCATAAAACTTAATCCTGGTTTCTTGCCTTACTGTTGGAGGGGGGGAGACAAAAGTGGTCGTTAAGTATTGACTGCCAAGAGGACCAAGTACAATGTCACAGCCAGGGCATTGTCATGTTCATTGCCATAGGTATCCCTTGATCATCTCACTCAGTTCCGTTACACATAAGTCATTGAAAGCATCTTCTGTAAGGGGATGTTTTGTTGTGCCGCGACGCTCGGTCTGAACATTAAACACGCATTTCTTGCGGTACTGTTTTGGAAGCATAAGGACCGTATATTTCATATCGGTAAGAATCACATAAAAAAATTCAATAAAAAAAAGTTTAAATTGATATATCGTTTATAGGGTTAGGATTCCCACACGGCCATATTTCCATGTTACAGCGCTTGTTTACGGAAAACAGACCGAAGACAGAGTGGACAACCTGTGCTAAGTACGCTACAAACGTGTTGTTACTTAAAAAGGTACTGTTTGCTGCAACTGTGTTAACCGGTTAAAAATGTGTACTTTGCGTTTGAGAAATGATTTTGATGTGATATGAAAGTATAGGGATTTGTTTCTAGAAACGTAACGAGATTGAGAATCGATTAAAATCAACACATGTAGATGAGTACTTGGCTGTTTTGGCTTCCAGAGGCAATTCGCCCTTTAAACAGAACATGTAACATTGGATTAAGGAGTAACGTTTTGCTCCTTTACTGCAATATTGGGCTAAGCCATTAACTAGGTGACCACAACATTTTACATTTTAGTCATTTAGCAGAAGCTCTTATCCAGAGCGACTTACAGTAGTGAATGCATACATTTCATACATTTTCATACATTTTTCTCCGTACTGGTCCCCCGTGGGAATCGAACCCACAACCCTGGTGTTGCAAACACCATGCTCTACCAACTGAGCCACACGGGATTCTGTAACATGACATCCAGGTTAAGGTTAATAGTCATTGAAGACAAGCTAAGTGAATAACATAATGTATAATATCAACTCATTTTGATAGCAGGAAATGTAATGTTTTATAGTTAACGTTACTTACCCGCTGGCTACACGGCGACTGACAGCTGAACTTGATACCGGTTGTATCGATCTCACGAATGTATTTATAACTGACCTTATTAAATAAATAATAGCATATTATGTTCTTCACTTGTAGCGTGGAATTACATATGATTAAAATCAGTATAAATCTCTAACCGACTTTATAAAATGTGTAATCATGATTAAAGAACACGGAAGCGTGTTCACCAAGGTTGTGGTCCGTCCGGATAAAAGCTCCCCCCTGAAATAACAGTTGGGATTTTTTTGGTTCCACTAGTATTTGTTGTTTTGTACTCGCTGCGCATGCTCAGTTGTATATCGCCCCGTTGCTGAGGACTGCGGAGTTTGAGCTCGTGTTTAACGGCAACACCGACGACCGTTTTGCTAGCTAGCTAGCTAGCTAATCATGGTGAACGTAAAGAAACGGAAAGGTCGAGTCGTTATCGACTCTGACTCTGAAGACAGCGCTAGCGATGATAATTTAGATCAGGTAAGGATACAACTTGTCTGGTTTCTATGTGTTTTCCCGCTCTCGGTGTTGACAACGGGATAAAAACAGTCTTGTTTTTAAAAAAATAAAAAATGTAATAGCTAACTAGGTGTTAGCTGTGCTAACTAGGTGTTAGCTGTGCTAACTAGGTGTTAGTGCTAACTAGGTGTTAGTGCTAACTAGGTGTTAGCTGTGCTAACTAGGTGTTAGCTGTGCTAACTAGGTGTTAGCTGTGCTAACTAGGTGTTAGCTGTGCTAACTAGGTGTTAGCTGTGCTAACTAGGTGTTAGCTGTGCTAACTAGGTGTTAGCTGTGCTAACTAGGTGTTAGCTGTGCTAACTAGGTGTTAGCTGTGCTAACTAGGTGTTAGCTGTGCTAACTAGGTGTTAGCTGTGCTAACTAGGTGTTAGCTGTGCTAACTAGGTGTTAGCTGTGCTAACTAGGTGTTAGCTGTGCTAACTAGGTGTTAGCTGTGCCTAGAGTTTGGAGGAAAAACACCGCGCCGTAGGCCTGACGTTTTATTTAATGGGTTTTATTCAGTTCCAGTTTATAGTATAATGTGGGCAACAATAATCTAATGTGTTGTGATCATTTGCTAATCAAATCGTACAGTGACCACCTACGGAATTTTTTTTAAACGTTATTTTCTGTAGCTGAAGTTGTATTTTGGTGTTGACAGGACAGTTAGCTAACGTTAGCTAGCCAGCTAACGTTAGCGTACGGAGGAATGGGTTGTACGGTAGACTGTCCCGGTTCTGTACGGCCAGTGGTGTGCTATAAAGACATGTCAATCGTACATTTAGCATAGTCTCACATGCCGCAGTGAAGATGAGGATAATAATTTGCTAGCTATCTTTGCTAGCTTGGTATTAATACCTCCTGATAGTAACTTAGTTGGGTAGCTAGCAACAATTCGGCCTGTTGATTTACATTTTGTTTTGGTAAACATACCAATTAAACATTGACACAAGCTTCAACAGGGAGGTATATTACCAAATGATGGCTCATATTTGTTATTTACAACAGCACCATATGAAAATAGAATAAGTTAAGTTTCTCACTGTAAAATAAGACCACATAATAAAAACGACTGATAAACTATAGCACTATAATGTTTCCACACATGCAACAGCCTCTAAATATACTGTAAAGGTTTAGTCAACAAAAAACGTAACATTTACATGTTCTGCTGTCCTCTGAGCAGGCCATACAGAATTCATCCTGTATAAGTCAATCCATACTAACTATTGAAAATATCTATGTTATACAGGATGTAAGCTCCTCCATTATTCTACCTGCCCATTGTCTCTGTGTAGTTATTTTCAGACACGATCGCCCGTGTTTTAAACTTACCCCTCTGTCTTGTGTATCCCAACCTGTGGCACCCAGGCGCTTCCGTCTCAATCCATATTAACTGTTAACAACACCTATTTTATAAATAAGATGTCAGCTTCTCCACTTGGTGTCTGTTTGATATACTGTATCAGGAGTTCAGGCACTCACCTCTGTCTCTCACCCCGTGGCATCCAGGAGCTTCTGTCTCTGGCCACCAAGAGGAAGAGGGTGGACTCGGATGACCAGCAGGATGACCAGCCAGTCAGCAAGCCTGCAGCCTCATCAGACTCGGAGACATCAGACAGTGACGATGAGGTATGAATCTCTTCTCTATATATATTTTGATCTCCTTAGGGCTGGTTTCCTGGACTAAGAAGCATGCTCAACTGAGGATCTCCTTTTTTAGAAAATGTTTTAGTCCCCTGACTAGGCTTGACCTGGGTCCAGGACCAGCCCTTATACTAGTGGCATGAAAGAGTCATGTTATTAACACCATATTTTTGTACAGTCCTTGATGCTCCACTTGACAACATTGTGTTTGCTGATTCTATGTGTATGTCGTTTTTCACATAGTGGACGGCCGGTGGTCCTAAAGTCAAGAAGAAAGTTAAGCCGGGGAAACCGACAACAACAGAGAAGAAGAAAGAGGCGGCGAAGAAGAGGGTTCATAAAGCTGCATCGTCCGGTAGTTCTGGTGGAGACAGTTCAGCTGACAGTTCTGCCCCCGAGGAGGGTACGTTGTCCTGAGACCCCGGGCTCATTCTCCATTCATCTTTTCCTCTATACTTCTCATCCTCTCTCCTTGGCTCCTTCTCAAAACACATTGGAGAGGATGATTCGAGGGGAGAGACCATGGATCTTCTCATTCTATATACACTTGAGAAGGAGATGGGATGCAAGGAATCTTTGAAAGACTATTTGAGATAGACCCCAAGAGTTGTTGATTACTGCCAGTGGTTAATTTGATTAGTTGATTTCACTCTTGGGTATCTACCAACTAATAATGCTAACTAATTCCATGTACTGGTCTCCTCCTCCAGGTGATAGGAGACGTGGAATCACAGAAAGACACATTGAGATGTTTATCTATCTTATTATGTAATGGTCTCTTCCTCCAGGTGAGGTGTCTGACTCAGAGAGCAACACCTCTGCCTCCAGCTCAGACTCCTCGTCGGAGGACGATGTGTTCAGGGACGGCTATGGAGAGGACCTGATGGGAGACGAGGAGGACAGGGCTCGCCTGGAGCAGATGACTGAGAAGGAGAGGGAGCAGGAGCTCTTCAACAGGATAGAGAAGAGGGAGGTGCTCAAGAGGAGGTAAGACTACTGCAGGAAGTTGGAACTATAAGGGACAGTTTCCTGGACACAAATTTAGCCTAGTCCTGGACTAAGAAGCAAAAGTGATCCTTTGAGTACTTGTGAACTGTTAATTGTATTGTTACTAGTTCATATGAAGAATATAAGGTGAGACTAGGAGGAGCAGGAGAGGTGTGACTGAGACTATCGTAGGGCAGGAGAGTTGTGACTGAGATGGTGTGTGTGTGCTCAACAAAAATATCAAAGGAACATTTTAAATGTTCATTTCCTTACCATAAGCCGCTGCCAATGTTGTGTTAGAGAATTGGAACATAATTGCATTTTATCAATGGCAATTAGAATGCACAGAGATACCTTAACGAAATCCTGAAGCCCATTGTTGTCATTCATTCACCGCCATCACCTTTAGGGCTCTCGAGTGGCGCAGCGGTCTAAGGCACTGCATCTTAGTGCTATTGGCGTCACTACAGACACCCTGGTTCGAATCCAGGCTGTATCACAACTGGTCATAATTGGGAGTCCCATAGGGCAGCGCACAATTGGCCCAGCGTCATATATATAATTTTACAAAACAGGGGAAAAAAAACATTTAAATACATTTTTTTTATGACTATCCCTTGATATGTATATCTTGATTTGTATATCCTATAATCGAACATCTTCTGTACAGATTTGAAATTAAAAAGAAACTGAAGACGGCGAAGAAGAAGGAGAAAGAGGAGAAGAAAAAGAAGGACGAGGAAGAACAGAAGAAGAGATCATCCGGTCATCATGAAGACCGGACTCATCAGGACCTGCAGGTGGTGAGTTCATCTTCTGAAACAATTCTAAAGATGCACTGTGCAGGAGTACGAGGTATATACAGGAAGTACCAGATCTCACTGTGCAGGAGTACGAGGTATATACAGGAAGTACCAGATCTCACTGTGGAGCTATATACAGGAAGTACCAGATCACTGTGGAGCTATATACAGGAAGTACCAGTACCAGATCAATGTGGAGCTATATACAGGGAGTACCAGTACCAGATCAATGTGGAGCTATATACAGGGAGTACCAGTACCAGATCAATGTGGAGCTATATACAGGAAGTACCAGTACCAGATCACTGTGGAGCTATATACAGGGAGTACCAGATCACTGTGCAGGAGTACGAGGTATATACAGGAAGTACCAGATCTCACTGTGGAGCTATATACAGGAAGTACCAGTACCAGATCAATGTGGAGCTATATACAGGGAGTACCAGTACCAGTACCAGATCAATGTGGAGCTATATACAGGGAGTACCAGTACCAGATCAATGTGGAGCTATATACAGGAAGTACCAGATCAATGTGGAGCTGTGCAGGAGTACGAGGTATTTGAGGTAGATGTGTACATGAAAGCAGGGTAAAGTGACTAGGCATCAGGATAGATAATAATAAGGTATTTGAGGTAGATATGTACATGAAGGCAGGGTAAAGTGACTAGGCATCAGGATAGATAATAATAAGGTATTTGAGGTAGATATGTACATGAAGGCAGGGTAAAGTGACTAGGCATCAGGATAGATAATAATAAGGTATTTGAGGTAGATGTGTACATGAAAGCAGGGTAAAGTGACTAGACATCAGGATAGATAATAATAAGGTATTTGAGGTAGATATGTACATGAAGGCAGGGTAAAGTGACTAGGCATCAGGATAGATAAGAGTAAAATAATGAACAGAATAGCAGCAGCACATGAGTGTGAAAGTGTGTGTATGTACAGTGCATGTACAGTGTATTCAGACCCCTTGACTTGTTCCACATTTTGTTACGTTAAAGCCTTATTCTAAAATTGATTAAATAGTTTTTTTCCCCCTCATCAATCTACACACAATACCCCATAATGACATCACAATACCCCATAATGACATCACAATACCCCATAATGACATCACAATGACCCATAATGACCAACCAAAAACAGGTTTTTGGAAATATCACTGAAGCACCGTTGGCAACGATTACAGCCTCAAGTCTTCTTGGGTATGACGCTACAAGCTAGGCACACCTGTATTTGGGGAGTTTCTCCCATTCTTCTCTGCAGATCCTCTTAAGCTCAGGTTGGATGGGGAGCATCGCTGCACAGCTATTTTCAGGTCTCTCCAGAGATGTTCGATTGGGTTCAAGGCTGGGCCACTCAAGGACATTCTGAGACTTGTCCCGAAGCCACTCCTGCTTTGTCTTGGCTGTGTGCTCAGGGTCATTCACCTGTTGGAAGGTGAACCTTCGCCCCAGTCTGAGGTCCTGAGCGCTCTGGAGCAGGTTTTCAATAAGGATCTCTCTGTACTTTGCTCTGTTCATCTTTTACTCGATCCTGACTAGTCTCCTAGTCCCTGCCACTGAAAACCATGTGCCTTTTACTGAGGAGTGGCTTCCGTTTGGCCACTCTACCATAAAGACCTCATTGGTGGAGTACTGTAGAAATTGTCTATCTTCTGGAAGGTTCTCCCATCGCCACAGAGGAACTCTGGAGTTCTGTCAGAGTGACCATCGGGTTCTTGGTCACCTCCCTGCCAAGGCCCTTCTCCGATTGCTCAGTTTGGCCGGGTGGCCAGTTCTAGAAAAACTCTTGGTGGTTCCAAACATTTTCCATTTAAGAATGATGGAAGCCACTGTGGTCTTGGGGACCTTCAATGCTGCAGAAATGTTTTGGTACCTTTCCCCAGATCTGTCCCTCGACACAATCCTGTCTCGGAGCTCTACAGAAAATTCCTTCGACCTCATGGCTTGGTTTTTGCTCTGACATGCACTGTCAACTGTGGGACCTTTATATAGACAGGTATGTGTGCCTTTCCAAATCATGTCCAATCAATTGAATTTATCACAGGTGGACTCCAATAAAGTTGTAGAAACATCTCAAGGATGATCAATGGAAACAGGATGCACCTGAGCTCAATTTAGAGTCTCATAGCAAAGGGTCTGAATACTTATGTCAATACGTTTTTTTTTTTATACATTTGCTAAAATTTCTAAAAACCTTTTTCCGCTATGCCATTATGGGTTATTGTGTGTAGATTGATGAGGGTAAAAAAATTATTTAATCCATTTTAGAATTAGGCTGTAACGTAACAAAATGTGGAAAAAGTCATTGTGAATACTTTCCCAATGTGCTGAATATTTTGAAACAACACACCACATTGTGACTACGTTCTCCTGTAGGTTATGTCCCACAACAAGGAGAGGAGAACTAAACGGGACGAGAAGCTGGATAAAAAGTCTCAGGCCATGGAGGAACTGAAAGCAGAGAGAGAGAAGAAGAAAACCAGGACAGCGGAGCTCCTGGCGAAACGGCAGCCCCTGAAGACCAGCGAGGTGTACTCCGACGATGAGGAGGAAGAGGAGGAGGAGGATGATGACAAATCCTCAGTAAAGAGCGATCGCAGTTCACGCTCTTCATCTTATTCCGAAGACGAAGAGTGAGTATCTATCCATCAACTGTGGGTTGATGGCAAATCAGTAGTTCCTTAATAGATCTTTATTACTTTTATGTTGAATTTGGTCTTGAAGATTTAGTTAGTCTAAAAATAAATTCCCATTTCAGTTACCTTGTAACTTTTTTTTTTTTTTTTTTCTGACTATTTGAAACCTTTCTGCTTGACCAACGATCAGTGACCAATGTTTCTATGTTTTCTGTCTCGGGATGGTCCAGGAAAGAGGAGACGCCACCAAAATCTCAGCCCGTGTCACTGCCAGACGAGCTGAACCGGATCCGTCTGTCCCGACACAAACTGGAGCGCTGGTGCCACATGCCGTTCTTCCAGAAGACTGTCAGCGGCTGCTTCGTACGGATAGGCATCGGAAACAGTAGTAGCAAACCAGTTTACAGGGTAAGAAGATGCATTGGGGCTGTTTCCCTGAGCCAGATTAAAGTCCTACTCCAATCTCCTTTTACCCTCATTTATCACCTGATTTACTGAACAAAAGGCACATCTCAATAGGTGGTCCAGGTATCCTTATGACATGGGGGGGGGGGGGGGCTTCCTTGTTAGTTCTCTATTGCTCCTCAGGCAAGACGCAGGCTGATGACATCAGAGGGCACCGGCCTACTACTCCTTGAAGTTTGCACTTAAAAAAAAAATAAACTATTTTTCTCAAAACATATTTTCTTTACCCTTGTGTGTGTACATTATTCTATTAATTCGTGGGATATTGTTTACAACAGTAGAAGTAAAAGAAACAAAACAAATAGCTTGATTGCGTCTTTCAACCTAGTCCTAGACTGGAAAATCATGCTCAATGGTGAATCTCTGTCTGGGAAACTGGCCCATTGAGTCCTTCCTTACTCCTATTAAACGTTGGTCCTTTCAGTTATGTTCATGATGAGTATTTCTTGTAATTCCCTGTGGTAAGGTGGCTGAAATAGTTGACGTGGTAGAGACGGCTAAAGTGTACCAGTTGGGAACGACCCGGACGAACAAAGGACTACAGTTACAGTACGGCATCCTTCATTTTAAACTACTCACCTCTTACCTGCTACTACCCTTGGCTTCTCTTCTTCCTGTTTCTCTCCACCTCCTCTTTCTCTCCTCCTCTTCCTGTTTCCTGTTTCCTCCTCTTCCTGTTTCCTCTCTCTTCCTGTTTCCTCTCTCCTCCTCTTCCTGTTTCCTCTCTCCTCCTCTTCCTGTTTCCTCTCTCCTCCTCTTCCTGTTTCCTCTCTCCTCCTCTTCCTGTTTCCTCTCTCCTCCTCCTTCCTGTTTCCTCTCTCCTCCTCCTTCCTTTTTCCTCTCTCCTCCTCCTTCCTGTTTCCTCTCTCTCTCCTCTTCCTGTTTCCTCTCTCCTCCTCTTCCTGTTTCTCTTTCCTCCTCTCTTTCTCTCCTCCTCCTCTCTTTCTCTGCTCCTCCTCCTCTTCCTGTTTCGCTACTTCTGTCTCTTCGTCTGTGACGGTTTCTCTGTGCTGACGGTTTCTCTGTGCCCTGTCCCCATATCTCTCTCCTCTAGGCATGGTGGTGACACCCGAGTCTTCAGACTGGAGTTTGTGTCCAATCAGGAGTTCACAGAAAACGAGTTCATGAAGTGGAAGGAGGCAGTGAGTTGACTGGAGGAGCATGCTGGTTGACTTGAGGAAGTGGTAAAGGAGATTTCTGGTTGGATGGTTGACTTGAGGAAGTACCCGTGGGAACATGCTGATTGGATAGAGGAGCATGGTTGCTTGAACTCCTCCTCCTGGTAGACGGCAAGATTTGTAACAAAAGACCAGGGAATATCCAAAGTGAATGGAAAGATGAATGTTGTGGATCTTGGATTGGTGTCTCGTGGAGACAGCAGGGTTCTGTTATACACGGTTACGTCGGGCCTGTCGTAGGGCAGACTCTCTTGATGTTTTTCCTCTCTGTCTACAGATGATCATAGCCAGTATGCAGGTCCCTACTCTAGATGAGATCAATAAGAAAGAGCAGGCCATCAAAGAGGCTTGTAACTACAAATTCAATGACAAAGACATCGAGGATGTAAGTATCTGTCCATATCAAATAATCACCCTATTCCCTATGTAGTGCACTACTTAAACCAGGGATCCTATTCCCTATGTAGTGCACTACTTAAACCAGGGATCCTATTCCCTATGTAGTGCACTACTTAAACCAGGGACCCTATTCCTTATGTAGTGCCCAGAGGCCTCTGGTCTAAAATAGTGCACTATATAGGGAAGAGGGCTCTGGTCTATAGTAGTACCACTATATAGGGAATAGGGCTCTGGTCTAAAGTAGTGCACTATATAGGGAATAGGGTGCCATTGGGGATGCAGTATTGGTCTCATTTGTACAGGCTTATTTACCGGTCATACCTATGTTGTGCCGTATTAATGATGTTCATTGTAGTGTTGAACTTTGACCTTGTTTGTTAATCCACAGATTGTCAAAGAGAAAGACAGATTCAGAAAGGCTCCTTCCAACTACGCCATGAAGAAAACATCACTACTCAAAGATAAGGTACATAAATTAACATCTCCTGGGTACTGTGTGTGTGTGTGTGTGTGTGTGTGTGTGTGTGTACACTCTGTTTATTCCATAGAGTTGTATTTTCTGATTCCATTTATTGTTCTAATGGTGTCCACCGTGAACCTGCAGGTCAGCATTTTCATTGTACCGTGTACCGTGTACCGTGTACCATGTACCGTGTACCATGTGTATCCTGTTGTTGACAAATGAACACCTCCAGGCCATGGCTGAGGAGAGTGGAGAAGGAGACCGAGCCAAAGAGATACAGGACCAGCTGAATGAGTTGGAGGAGAGGGCCGAGCATCTGGACAGACAGAGGACCAAAAACATCTCTGCCATCAGGTCACACAATAATCATATTATATATTTTTAAATAATAATAAACTTCATTTGTTTGGTATCTTCGATTTAAAACTGTTCATACAACGACCTGAGTAGAATCACATCGCTTGTGTAACGGAGCTGACGGCACCAAACACTTGAAACTGTTGGGAGGGGGGACTCAGACCATGAGAAACAAGATTCTCTGTTCTGATGAAACCAAGATTGAACTCTTTGGCCAGAATGCCAAGCATCACGTCTGGAGGAAACCTGGCACCATCCCTACGGTGAAGCATGGTGGTGGCAGCATCATGCTGTGGGGATGTTTTTCAGGGGCAGGGACTGGAAGTCCGGATCGAGGGAAAGATGAGTACAGAGAGATCCTTGATGAAAACCTGCTCCAGTGCGCTCAGAACCTCAGACTGGGGCGAAGGTTCACCTTCCAACAGGACAACGACCCCTAAGCACACAGCCAAGACAAAGCAGGAGTGGCTTCGGGACAAGTCTCTGAATGTCCTTGAGTGGCCCAGCCTTGAACCCAATCGAACATCTCTGGAGAGACCTGAAAATAGCTGTGCAGCGATGCTCCCCATCCAACCTGACAGAGCTTGAGAGGATCTGCAGAGAAGAATGGGAGAAACTCCCCAAATACAGCTGTGCCAAGCTTCTAGCGTCATTCCCAAGAAGACTCAAGGCTGTAATCACTGCCAAAGGTGCTTCAACAAAGTACTGAGTAAATGGTCTGAATGTTTATCTAAATGTGATATTTCAGTTTGAGATTTTTGATAAATTTGCCAACATTTCTAAAAACCTGTTTTTGCTTTGTCATTATGGGGTATTGGGATGTCATTATGGGGTATTGGGATGTCATTATGGGGTATTGGGATGTCATTATGGGGTATTGGGATGTCATTGTGGGGTATTGGGATGTCATTGTGGGGTATTGTGTGTAGATTGATGACGTGGGGGAAAAAAACAATTTAATCCCTTATTCTAAAAGGCTGTAACGTAACAAAATGTGTGAAAAAGTCAATGGGTCTGAATACTTTCCGAATGCACTGTATCTAAACCTCTCTATCAATCTGTCTCCTCCAGCTACATCAACCAGAGGAATCGTAGCTGGAACATTGTGGAGTCTGAGAAGGCTCTTGTCGTAAGTATCCCAGCCTCCATCTGTACTAAAAAACTCTCATCGCAGCGCAATTATGTTTTTAAATCAGGTAAAGTTTTGGTTTGTTATAAATATACTTATATACTGAACATAAATATAAAAGCAACATGCAAGAATTTTCAAAGATTTTACTAAGTTATAGTTCATATGAGCAAATCAATCAATTGAAATAAATTAATTAGGTCCTAATCTATGGATTTTACATGACTGGGAATACAGATATGCAGTTGTTGGTCACAGATACCTTAGGTAAAAAAAAGTAGGGGTGTGGATCAGAAAACCAGTCAGTATCTGGTGTGACCACCATTTGACTCATGCAGAGCGACATCTCCTTCACATAGAGTTGATCAGGCTGTTGATTGTGGCCTGTGGAATGTTGTCCCACTCCTCTTCAATGGCTGTGTGAAGTTGCTGGATATTGGCGGGAATTGGAACACGCTGTCCTACACGTAGATCCAGAGCATCCCAAACATGCTCAATGGGTGACATGTCTGGTGAGTACCAAGGCCATGGAAGAACTGGGACATGTTCAGCTTCCAGGAATTGTGTGCAGATCCTTGCGTCATGGGGCCGTGCGTTATCATACTGAAACATGAGGTGATGGCGGTGGATAAATGGCACGACAATGGGCCTCAGGATCTCGTCACAGGTCTCTGTGCATTCAAATTACCATCAATAAAATGCAATTGTGTTCGTTGTTTGTAGCTTATGCCTGCCCAAACCATAACCCCACCTCCACCATGGGGCCCATACCATAACCCCACCTCCACCATGGGGCCCATACCATAACCCCACCTCCACCATGGGGCACTCTGTTCACAACGTTGATATCAGCAAACCGCTCGCCCACACAACGCCATTCACGTGGTCTGTGGTTGTGAGGCCGGTTGGACGTACTGACAAATTCTCTGATATGACATTTGAGTGGCTTATGGTAGAGAAATTAACATTCAATTCTCTGGCAACAGCTCTGGTGGACATTCCTGCAGTCAGCATGCCAATTGCACACTCCCACAACTTGAAACTTCTGTGGCGTTGAGTTGTGATAAAACGGCACATTTTAGTGGATTTTTATTGTCTCCCGTTACTATTTTATTGTTGCTCCTTAGAAAAATAAATAATTATAAAAAAAATAATAATAATAATTTGACTTCAGTTTATTTGAGTAAGTACTTTCTTAACTGCATTGTTGGTTAAGGGCTTGTCCGGAAGCATTTCACTGTAAGTTCTACAACTGTTGCATTTGGCGCATGTGACGAATAACATTTGATTTTGAGGTGCACCTGTGTAATGATCATGCTGTTTAATCAGCTTCTTGATATGCCACACCTGTCAGGTGGATGGATTATCTTGACAAAGGAGAAATGCTCACTAACAGGGATGGAAACAAATGTGTGCACACAACTTGAGAGAAATAAGCTTTTTGTGCATATGGAACATTTCTGGGATCTTTTATTTTCAGCTCATGAAACATGTGACCAACACTTTACATGTTTATATTTTTATTCAGTATACATTTATGTTCCATTTGCTTATTACGACTCATTGTTAAGTTACATTATTATTGTAATATTATTTCTCTTTCAGGCTGAAGGACAGAATGCCAAGATGCAGATGGACCCGTTTACTAGACGACAGTGCAAACCCACCATGGTGTCTAACGTAAGTCTCTCTCTCTCTCTCTCTGTGTCTCTCTGTGTCTCTCTGTGTCTCTCTGTGTCTCTCTGTGTCTCTCTCTCTCTCTCTGTCTGTCTGTCTCTGTCTCTCTGTCTCTGTCTCTCTCTTCTCTCTATTTCTCTCTCTGTCTGTCTCTTCTCTCTATTTCTCTGTCTCTCTGTCTTTCTCTCTCTCTCCACCATGGTGTCTAACGTAGGTCTCTCTCTCTCTCTCTCTCCACCATGGTGTCTAACGTAAGTCTCTACCTCTCTCCCTCTACCTTTCTCCCTCTCTACCTTTCTCCCTCTCTACCTCTCTCCCTCTCTACCTCTCTCCCTCTCTACCTCTCTCTCTCTCTACCTCCCTCTCTCTCTCTCTCTCTCTACCTCCCTCTCTCTCTCTCTCTACCTCCCTCTCCCTCTCTTTCTCTCTACCTCCCTCTCCCTCTCTTTCTCTCTACCTCCCTCTCCCTCTCTCTCTTTACCTCCCTCTCCCTCTCTACCTCTCTCTCTACCTCCCTCTCTACCTCCCTCTCTACCGCTCTATCTCTCTCTACCTCCCTCTCTACCTCCCTCTCTACCGCTCTATCTCTCTCTACCGCTCTACCTCTCCCTCTCTCTACCTCTCCCTCTCTCTACCTCTCCCTCTCTCTACCTCTCTCTCTCCACCATGGTGTCCTAACATAAGTCTCTATGTTGGGGTAGGGTGCCATTTGGGATGCAGCCATGCCGTATAATATTCTGATTAAAAAGTGTGTCTGTCTGTTTGTGTTTTGGGCAGGCCAGAGACCCTTCAGTCCATGCAGCTATCCTCCAACACCTCAATGAGAAGTACGGAGAAGGGTCGGGCAAAGAGATGGACTTGGAGTTTGAGATGGGCAGGGGAGCGGGACAGGCCGCTCTGAAAGTCATCGACCCTACTAAGAACACCAGCGACCTATCAGAGGACCTCTTTAAAGTCCACGACTTTGACGTCAAGATTGACCTACAGGTTCCCAATGCAGGTGAGTTTGTTCGTAACGAGTGTAAAGTGGTGGGTCGAACACCCCCGTCTCCGGGGGGGGGTAGTGATGCTGCTAGACCACACCATAGGGGTATACTACAAAGCAGGATCAATGCAGTAGCCATAGGAATGTAAAGATTCAACGATTTTATGTGTCGGTCCCTGGTTTAAATGTTTTAAGATACGAGGGTCTTTTTATAAATAAAAAAAATGGTTTAAAAATGGTTTAAAACAAAGATTAAAATGATTTTTATGCAGTTCACATGTGTACTTAGAGGAATATATGTGAATATATATATATATATATATATATATATATACATATACACACACAAAATTGGCCCTTAACTTCACCTATACAACAACAAGCCTAGGACTACACATCATTACGTTACAGCCTTTATTCTATAAATGTATTAAATAAAATAATGTTCTCATCATGGGGTCCCGAGTGGCGCCGCGGTCTAAGGCACTGCATCTCGGTGCAAGAGGCGTCACTACAGTCCCTGGTTCGATTCCAGGCTGTATCACATCCGGCTGTGATTGGGCGGCACACAATTGGCCCAGCGTCGTCCGGGTTTGGCCAGGGTAGGCCGTCATTGTAAATAAGAATTTGTTCTTAACTGACTTGCCTCGTTAAATACAAAAGCGAAAACAGGTTAAGAATTTTCTTGTGCAAAATGTATACAAGATACCTTATTTACATAAGTATTCAGACCCTTTTCTATGAGACTTGAAATTGAGCTCACGTACATCCTGTTTCCATTGATCATCCTTCAGATGTTTCTACAACTTGATTGAAGTCCACCTGTGGTGAATTCAATTGATTTGACATGATTTGGTAAGGCACACACCTGTCTATGTAAAGGTCCCACAGTTGACAGTGGATGTCAGAGCAAAAACCAAGCCATGAGATTGAAGGAATTGTCCATAGAGCTCCGAGACAGAATTGTGTCGAGGCACAGATCTGGGGAAGGGTACCAAAACATTATTGCAGCATTGAAGGTCCCCAAGAACACAGTGGCCTCCATCATTCATAAATGGAAGAAGTTTGGAACCACCAAGACTCTTCCTAGAGCTGGCTGCCCAAACTGAGCAATCTGGGGAGAAGGGCCTTGGTCAGGGAGGTGACCAAGAACCCCATGGTCACTCGGACAGAGCTCCAGAGTTCCCTCTGTGGAGATGGGAGAACCTTCCAGAAGGACAACCATCTCTGCAGCTTTCCACCAATCAGACCTTTACGGTAGATTGGCCAGACGTGCCTTTTACTGAGAAGTGGCTTCCACGACAGCCCGCTTGGAGTTTTCCAAAAGGCACCTAAAGAACTCTCAGACCATGAGAAACAAGATTCTCTGATCTGATGAATCCAAGATTGAACTCTTTGGCCTGAATGCTAAGCGTCACGTCTGGAGGAAACCTGGCACCATCCCTATGGTGAAGCATGGTGGTGGCAGCATCGTGCTGTGGGGATGTTTTGCAGGGACTGGGAGATTAGTCAGGATCGAGGGAAAGATGAAAGTACAGAGAGATCCTTGATGAAAGCTTGCTCAGTACCTCAGACTGGTACGAAGGTTCACTTTCCAACAGGACAACGACCCTAAGCACACAGCCAAGACAACGCAGGAGTGGCTTCAGGACAAGTCTCAATGTCCTTGAGTGGCCCAGCCAGAACCCAGACTTGAGCCCGATCAAACATCTCTGGAGAGACCTGAAAATAGCTGTGCAGCGACGCTCCCCATCTCTGTAGAGAAGAACGTGGAGAAACTCCCCAAATACAGGTGTGCCAAGCTTGTAGCGTCATACCCAAGAAGACTCAAGGCTGTAAACGCTGCCAAAGGTGCTTCAACAAAGTACTGAGTAAAGGGTCTGAATACTTATGTAAATAAGGTATTTCTCTTTTTTATTTTTAATAAATGTGCAAACATTTCTAAAAACCTGTTTTCACTTTTATTATGATGCATTGTGATGTCATTATGGGGTATTGTGATGTCATTATGGGGTATTGTGACGTCATTATGGGGTATTGTGTGTAGATTGGGGGGGGGGAAATTATTTAATCCATTTTAGAATAAGTAACAAAATGTAGAAAATGGGGGTCTGAATAGGTATTTCTGTTTTTATTTGTAATAAATGTGCACAAATTATATATTGTTGATCCATCCTCAGTTTTCTCTTATCACAGCCATTAACTTCTTTGGGATAGGGGGTGGTATTTTGACGTCCGGATGAAAAGCGTGCCCAAAGTAAACTGCCTGTTACTCAGGCCCAGAAGCTAGGATATGCATATAATTGGTAGATTTGGACAGAAAACACTCTAAAACTGTTAAAATTATGTCTGTGAGTATAACAGAACTGAAATGGCAGGTGAAATCCCGAGGACAAACCATCAACAACAACAAAAAATCGGCATACCACTGATTTCAATGGCTGGCACTTTTACAATAGGGCGAAATCATCCCCGATTGCAGGTCCTAGGGCTTTCACTAGATGTCAACAGTCTTTAGAAAGAGTTTCAGGCCGGTTTTTGGAAAAATGAGGGAGAAGTTGTAGTTTTTCTAAGTGGCTCCCATTTTGGCTGTAGTGTTTCCAAGCGCATGGCCGAGAGAGCGCCTTCTTTTTGTTTATCTTCGGTAAAGAGATTCTCCGTCTTAAATTTGATAGGTACCCTAATATGCAAATAAACTAAGGTTTGATTATAAACGTTGATTGACTTGTTTGGATAAGTTTATTGGTAACGTTTGGGATTAATTTTGTATGCATTTTGAAGGAGGGAAACCGAGTGGATTATTGACTGAAGCGAGCCAGCTAAACTGAGTTTTTATGGATATAAAGAAGGACTTTATCGAACAAAAGGACCATTTGCAATCTAACTGGGACCATTTGGAGTGCCAACAGATGAAGATCTTCAAAGGTAAGGCATATATTATATCGCTATTTCTGACTTTCGTGTCACAACTCCCTGGTTGAAAATGATTTGTTATGCATTTGTGTGCTGGGCGCTCTCCTCAGATAATCGCGTGGTTTGCTTTTGCCGTAAATCCTTTTTGAAATCTGACACGGCGGCTGGATTAACAACAAGTTAATCTTTATTTTGATGTATTGCACTTGTGATTCCATGAAAGTTAAATATTTATAGTAATTTAATTTGAATTTCGCGCTCTGCAATTTCACCGGATGTTGGCCAGATGGGACGCTAGCGTCCCAATGATCCGCAAGAAGTTAAACTGTAACTGTTTTAAATGTACTATTGGCCTCATGGTAAAATCCCTGAGCGACTCTGGGATGCTGGCCTTCTAGGCAGAGTTGGAAAAAAAAAAGCCATATCTCAGACTGGCCAATAAAAAGAAAAGATTAAGATGGGCAAAAGAACACAGACACTGGACAGAGGAACTCTGCCTAGAAGGCCAGCATCCCGGAGTCGCCTCTTCACTGTTGACGTTGAGACTGGTGTTTTGCGGGTACTATTTAATGAAGCTGCCAGTTGAGGACTTGTGAGGTGTCTGTTTCTCTAATGTACTTGTCCTCTTGCTCAGTTGTGCACCGGGGCCTCCCACTCCTCTTTTCTATTCTGGTTAGGGCCAGTTTGCGCTGTTCTGTGAAGGTAGTAGTACACAGCGTTGTACCAGATCTTCAGTTTCTTGGCAATTTCTCGCATGGAATAGCCTTCATTTCTCAGAACAAGAATAGACTGATGAGTTTCAGAAGAAAGTTCTTTGTTTCTGGCCATTTTGAGCCTGTAATCGAACCCACAAATGCTGATGCTCCAGATACTCAACTAGTCTAAAGAAGGCCAGTTTTATTGCTTCTTTAATCAGGACAGCAGTTTTCAGCTGTGCTAACATAATTGCAAATGGTTTTCTAAATGATCAATTAGCCTTTTAAAATGATAAACTTGGATTAGCTAACACAATGTGCCATTGGAACACAGGAGTGATGGTTGCTGATAATGGGCCTCTGTACGTCTATGTAGATATTCATTGTGGTTTTATGGACGTGTTTAATGCGTCTTATTTATACACGTTTGTAGTGTTTGTGAAATGCATATTGTTATGTTTGGTAGCACTTAATGATTTTTCCTTTGCCTCCAACCCCTTTCCATGCGTGGAACGGATGTGGGTGGGGCTAGGTCTACATAGAGGTGCTAATTTCAGAAAATTCACAAAAGCTCTGATGAAGGCCGTGAGGCCGATACGTAAAGCTCTGACGAAGGCCGTGAGGCCGATACGTAAAGCCCTGGCGAAGGCCGTGAGGCCGATACGTAAAGCTCTGACGAAGGCCGTGAGGCCGATACGTAAAGCCCTGGCGAAGGCCGTGAGGCCGATACGTAAAGCTCTGACGAAGGCCGTGAGGCCGATACGTAAAGCTTATTAAATATCAGTGATACTATGAAGAGCAGTGTGTGGTTTCCTTTTTCATTCATCCTGTTTCAACTGTTGCCATGCACCTGCATTAAGATTGCTCAGATGTGTGAGTGCTTTTTGAATTTAAAATTAATTTAATAAAAACCTAATTCCACTTTGACATTATGGGGGTATTGTGTGTAGATCAGTGACCGCAGCTCAGACCCGCAGCTCAGACCCGCAGCTCAGACCCGCAGCTCAGACCCACAGCTCATCAGCAGCAGATTTTAATGTAGAATGTAAAATTGTGTTTGTGTGCAACAAATGTTAGTGGATCATATGAATTCGTTCCTATAGTTTTGGCAAGTCGGTTAGGACATCTACTTTGTGTATGACACAAGTAATTTTTCCAACAATTGTTTACAGACAGATTATTTCACTTATAATTCACTGTATCACAATTCCAGTGGGTCAGAAGTTTACATACACTAAATTGACTGTGCCTTTTTTTAAACAGCTTGGAAGATCCCAGAAAATGATGTGATGGCTTTAGAAGCTAATTGAAGTTAAAGCTTGGTCGCAAATGGGTCTTCCAAATGGACAAGGACCCCAAGCATACTTCCAAAGTTGTGGCAAAATGGCGTAAGGACAACAAAGTCAAGGTATTGGAGTGGCCATCACAAAGCCCTGACCTCAATCCCATAGAAAATTTGTGGGCGGAACTAAAAAAGCGTGTGCGAGCAAGGAGGCCTACAAACCTGACTCAGTTACACCAGCTCTGTCAGGAGGAATGGGCCATAATTCACCCAACTTATTGTGGGAAGCTTGTGGAAGGCTACCCGAAACATTTGACCCAAGTTACACTATTTAAAGGCAATGCTACCAAATACTAATTGAGTGTATGTAAACTTCTGACCCACTGGGAATGTAATGAAAGAAATAAAAGCTGAAATAAATAAACTATTATTCTGACATTTCACATTCTTAAAATAAAGTAGTGATCCTAACTGACCTAAAACAGGGAATTTTTACTAGGATTAAATTTCAGGAATTGTGAAAAACTGAGTTGAAATGTATTTGGCTAAGGTGTATGTAAACATCTGACTTCAACTGTATAAAGATATTTATCGAATCATTTGAAACTAAACGTATGGTTCCTGTATTGCATCGGAGCCCAAGTATAAAGATATTTATCGAATCGTCTTGAAATGGAAAGATTCTCATCTTTAGTTAGCCAGCTAACTTCGATAAACAACCAGAATTAACTGATTTTTAGTTAGTTATGTGTTTGTTTGAGTCTATTAGGCCATGCCAATTGCAAGCTTGTCTTTCTAAAAAAAAAAAAAAAAAAAAAAAAAATCTAAAGTTATTTCAGAATATTTAGGCAAGTTAGCCGTCTTGATCCTGCTTTCTAGTATGCAACTCCATCGTGACGTTTTCCCCAGAGGCACAGACCTGGGATCAGCTTCCTCTCCCTGAATCCCAACGTTAACCGTTAGTGGGGGGGGAAGCTACACTGATTCAAGGTCAGCCTCTAGGGACAACTTCACCTGAACTGTAACACACAGGATATGTCATACTAATGTCTTTCCTCCGGTGTGTTTCAGAAGCCAAGTCTCTGTCGGTGAGCGCCAACACCCTGGCAGTAAAAGACGGTGCTCCACGCAGATCTCTCAACCTGGAGGACTACAAGAAGAGGAGGGGCTTGATCTAAAGAACTACAGGAAGAGGGGCTTGGTCTAATTAACTACAGGAAGAGGAGGGGTCCGTGTTCTAATGAACTACAGGAAGAGGAAGGGAGGCTTGGTCTGATGATCTAATAGCCTAACCCCTCAGTCAGTCAGATCCACCTGCATGTGTTGGTTGGCCATTCTACCCCTGTGTGCGTGTGTGTGTGTGTGTGTGTGTGTGTGTGCGTGTGTGCGTGTGTGCGTGTGTGCGTGTGTGTGTGTGTGTGTGAGAGAGAGAGATGAGAGAGAGATGTGAGGTAAGTGTGTGTGTTTTGAGTAGTGTGTGAGAGAGATGTGAGGTAAGTGTGTGTGAGTGAGAGGTAAGTGTGTGAGGGGACAGAGTGTGTGTACACTAGAGACTGTCCATTTTAAAACTGATAGGAAATATTAATAAGAGAAGACTATTTTTTTTTTTTCTCTGTCTTAGAAGAAAGTTGTCCAACTTTTATTTTTGCGTTATTATGTGCAAAGTCGTACTTGGAATTGTTTTTTTTTGTTTGTTTTTTTCTTAGTTATTTCTACGTTTTTATAAATAAATCTTATGTTGGTTCTCCCTCATACGGATCTGAAGTTCACTCCTTTTGGTGTCCAGGGCACATTGCTTGTGGAAGGACACTGTCTTGTAAAGACTTAGATTTGTTGAAATACTGAATCTGATTTCCCCATCAACAACAGACCTGGGTTTTCTTTCGTACCTGATTTCAGGGCAGTTCCACCTCTGCACGGTTCACTAGAGGTGTAGGGTGAAGTGGCCTCTAGACGCTGATCTTAGATCAACCACTAACGGTTGAGGTTAGGATTAGGGGGAGGAGAAACTGATTCAAGATCTGTAGCTAAGGGGGAAACTTCACCCCTTAGCCTCTTAGACTGCAGAGCTGGCCCGTTATCTACTTACTGGATAGTACATGTCACTTTTTATATTTTTTTCAAGTCAACAAAAAGAAACAGATGAATCTATCTATTTACATGGATCTTTTTCTTTTAATCTTTTTTTTTTTTTTTTTTTTTTTTTTTTTGCTACCGTTACCTCCCATTTTCAGAGCAGATTCTAAGTGTTATCGATTTGTGTACTTAGTCAGTTCCTGTATTGATGTGGCATGCCATGTGTATATAATACAGTTTGGAGTGAGGCAGAATAAAGAGGGGCAGTGTTTCGTACTGTTGGTTTCCGTTTTGTGTTTTGTCTCGCTCCCCCTGAGCTATCCCAACGAGTGAATGAGTGTGTCTCAAAAGTTTCCCTATTCCTTTATTTGTAACAGGGTTTCAATAGTGAACATTTTAAAGATCTTTCAAGTTAATCACCTGACAAAAGTTAAATATCTACCCTGTTGAAGAAAATAGCGGCGCTCGGTTTGTTTGTGGCACAAAGTTTGTTGTTTTGGAAAATGTTGAAAGTCTATTGGAAAGTTTGACTACTTGCTAGTTAGCTTTTTTGAGTTTCGATCCCGCGAAGCGGTTGGCTTCAGTTGCAGGGACTGCTGACCAAGGCCGGGTTTGAGGAGCTATGTGGTGTAGCTAGTTAGCCTATGCAGAACATGGCCAAGATGTTCAAATGTTCATAGATGACCAGCAGGGTCAGATAATAATAATAATAATCACAGTGGTTGTAGAGGGTGCAACAAGTCAGCTCCTCAGGAGTAAATGTCAGTTGGCTTTTCATAGCCGATCATTCAGTTAGAGACAGCAGGTGCGATAGCGAGAGTCCAAAACAGCAGGTCTGGGACAGGTAGCACGTCTCGTGAACAGGTCAGGGTTCAATAGCCGCTGGCAGAACAGTTGAAACTGGAGCAGCAGCACGACCAGGTGGACTGGGGACAGCAAGGAGTCATCATGTCAGGTAGTCCTGAGGCAAGGTCCTAGGGCTCAGGTCCTCCGAGAGGAAAAAGAGAGAGAATTAGAGGGAGCATACTTAAATTCACACAGGACACCGGATAAGACAGGACAAATACTCCAGATATAACAGACTGACCCTAGCCCCCCGACACAAACTATTGCAGCGTAAATACCGGAGGCTGTGACAGGATGGGTCGGGAGACACTGGCCCTGTTCGACGATACCCCTGGACAGGGCCAAACAGGCAGGATATAACCCCACCCACTCTGCCAAGGCACAGTCCCCACACCACTAGAGGGATATCTTCAACCACCAACTTACCATCCTGAGACAAGGCCGAGTATGGCCCACGAAGACCTCCCCCACGGCACGAACCCGAGGGGGCGCCAACTCAATCATAGGACCTACTGAAGAGATGAGTCTTCAATAAAGACTTAAGGTCGAGGCCGAGTCCATCTCTCACATGGACAGGCAGACCATTCCATAAAAATGGAGCTCTATATGAAAAAGCCCTGCCTCCAGCTGTTTGCTTAGAAATTCTAGGGTATTACGCAAGGTTAAATTAAGATACTCGGTTAGGTTTTTAACCAATTTTTGTACTCCTACATCCTTGGGTAGGTGGAGGGAGTCTGGAAGGGCATCTAGGAATCTTTGGGTTGTCCGAGAATTTATAGCACGGCTTTTGATGATCCTTGGTTGGGGTCTGAGCAGATTATTTGTTGCGATTGCAAACGTAATAAAATGGTGGTCCGATAGTCCAGGATTATGAGGAAAAAGATTAAGATCCACAATAGTTGTTCCACGGGACAAAACTAGGTCCAGAGTATGACTGTGGCAGTGAGTAGGTCCGGAGACATGTTGGACAAAACCCACTGAGTCAATGATGGCTCCGAAAGCCTTTTGGAGTGGGTCTGTGGACTTTTCCATGTGAATATTAAAGTCACCAAAAATGTGAATATTATCTGCCATGACTACAAGATCTGATGGGAACTCAGGGAACTCAGTGAGGAACACTGCATATGGCCCAGGCGGTCTGTTAACAGTAGCTATAGAAAGTGATTGAGTAGGCTGCATAGATTTCATGACTAGAAGCTCAAAAGATGAAAACGCAGTCATTTTTTTGTTGTTGTAAATTTACATTTGCTATTGTAAATGTTAGCAACATCTCCGCCTTTGCGGGATGCGCGGGGGATATGGTCACTAGTGTAACCAGGAGGAGAGGCCTCATTTAACACAGTAAATTCATCAGGCTTAAGCCATGTTTCAGTCAGGCCAATCACATCAAGATTATGATCAGTGATTAGTTCATTGACTATAACTGCCTTTGAAGTGAGGGATATAACATTAAGTAGTCCTATTTTGAGATGTGAGATATCACAATCTCTTTCAATAATGACAGGAATGGAGGAGGTCTTTATTCTAGTGAGATTCTAGTGAGATTGCTAAGGCGAACACCGCCATGTTTAGTTTTGCTCAACCTAGGTCGAGGCACAGACACGGTCTCAATGGGGATAGCTGAGCTGACTACATTGACTATGCTAGAGGCAGACTCCACTAAGCTGGCAGGCTGGCTAACATCCTGCTGCCTGGCCTGCACCCTATTTCATTGTGGAGCTAGGGGAGTTAGAGCCCTGTCTATGTTTGTAGATAAGATGAGAGCACTCCTCCAGCTAGGATGGAGTCTGTCACTCCTCAGCAGGCCAGGCTTGGTCATGTTTGTGGGTGAGTCCCAGAAAGAGGGCCAATTATCTACAAATTCTATCTTTTGGGAGGGGCAGAAAACAGTTTTCAACCAGCGATTGAGTTGTGAGACTCTGCTGTAGAGCTCATCACTCCCCCTAACTGGGAGGGGGCCAGAGACAATTACTCGATGCCGACACATCTTCCTAGCTGATTTACACGCTGAAGCTATGTTGCGCTTGGTGACCTCTGACTATTTCATCCTAACATCGTTGGTGCCGACGTGGATAACAATATCTCTATACTCTCTACACTCACCAGTTTTAGCTTTAGCCAGCACCATCTTCAGATTAGCCTTAACATCGGTAGCCCTGCCCCCTGGTAAACAGTGTATGATCGCTGGATGATTCTTTTTAAGTCTAATACTGCGGGTAATGGAGTCGCTAATGACTAGGGGTTTCAATTTGTCAGAGCTAATGTTGGGAGACTTCGGCATCTCAGACCCCGTAACGGGAGGAGTAGAGACCAGAGAAGGCTCGGCCTCAGACTCCGTAACGGGAGGAGTAGAGACAAGAGAAGGCTCGGCCTCTGACTCTGTAACGGGAGGAGTAGAGGCCAGAGAAGTCTCGGCCTCTGACTCCATAACGGGAGGAGTAGAGACCTGAGAAGGCTCGGCCTCTGACTCTGACTCGTTGCTTAATGGGGAGAACCGGTTGAAAGTTTCTGTCGGCTGAATGAGCGACACCGGTTGAGCATTCCAACAGCATTTCCCTCCAGAAGCCATGAGAAAGTTGTCCGGCTGCAGGGACTGTGCGAGGGGATTTATACTACTGTCTGTACTTATTGGTGGCACAGACGCTGTTTCATCCTTTCCTACACTTAAATTACCCTTGCCTAATGATTGCGTCTGAAGCTGGGCTTGCAGCACGGCTATCCTCACCATAAGACGATCGTTCTCCTGTATATTATGAGTACAGCGACTGCAATCAGAAGGCATAATGTTAATGTTACTACTTAGCTTCGGCTGGTGGAGGTCCTGTAGGACCATGTCCAGATAAAGCGTCCGGGGTGAAAAAGTTGAATGAAAAAAGTAGAGCGAGGGGGGGAAAAAAAAAAATATATATATATATATATATATTTAATGGTAAATAAAAAGTGAAAAGCGTAAAGTTGGCAGGTAGCAACAAACTGCAGAGCAGCACGTGCTGCAGGGACTGGGAGACTAGTCAGGATCGAGGGAAATATGAACAGAACAAAGTACAGAGAAATCCTTGATGAAAACCTGCTCCAGAGCGGTTTTGGCTCACACACAGAGCGGTGCGCCATAACCATTCAGAGCTGCAGTAGGCCTATATTCAAATAGACCATTGCCATATATGAATCTGTGCCATTCACTTCGAACTGGACTGTGTTTACAGCATGAGCGGTCGTGAGTAGATGCCCTTGTTTTGAGATCAAAGCGAGAGCTACATGTAGCCATGTGTGCACATTTTGTTCCTATCCTTTGCTAGTTAGTGAGTTAGTAGCCCAATTTGTAGTCATCAATAGGGGAGTGATTGCTTCCCACAAGAGCACAAAACGTCTACATTTCTAGACATCTTTGAAAAGCCAGTCAAGTAAAGAGAGGTTTTTGTTTTTGTCTTAAAGGGGCAGTGTTGTATTTTGAGACGAGCTTGAATAAGCTCAGTAGCCAATAGGCAGAGGGTAGCGTAATTTCTCTGTAATAATGGTGTGGTAATAATGACTCATTTTATTTTGTAAAGTGGTTTCTTGCATCAAACAATACAACATTTTCAGTCACTTCCTTGTCTGAAGGACAAGTGGATCAACAGGTTAATGTCAAGTCCTGCATGTTTTTTTTTTTCAAACGTCACATGGAATGTAGCCCTACATTGAATACCACACATTGGGTGCTACTGTAGGCTGAATGATAGAAAAGCTTTTTCCATGTTGAAATGCTATTGGATACATTTTTTCCATTGTTGGTAGGGCACTGTTAGGACCCTATAGCCACAGTAGTCTACTTGACCACTGTTAAAACTAACATATCCGCTTTGTGTTCACTGTAAACGCACACCAGAAGTTGCACAGAATTCTCATAACGTTCAAGTTTGCGCTCAGCAGACCTCGAATTTGCTCAGTGATGAAAAATATTTGACTCTTATAACATCCTCCATTTTAAGAGTCACAGCCCTCACATTTTTTTAATCACTGAGCAAATTCTGTGACTAAACTCAACAAAAGGAAGAAGAAACTGTATTATGAAGCAAAAATCAAAGACATACAGAATGATGGGGGGAAAAATAACTTGGGAGTACTTTAAATTAAATTATGGACAGAAAGACAAATTCAACTTCATCTTTCATTGAATCAGATTGCTTATTATTGATTATTCAAAACCAATGATTACTTTATGGGCAAACTGTTTGAATTTTGTAAAGTTAGCGTGGGAGAGGTAGAAAAATGATTGTTAACGATCAATATTGACAAACCTCCTGGCATTGACAACTTAGATGGAAAGCTACTGAGGATGGGAGCTGACTCTATAGCCACTCCTATCTGTCATATCTTTAACCTGAGCCTAGAGGAAAGTCTTTGTCCTCAGGCCTGGAGGGAAGCCAAAGTCATTCCGCTACCCAAGAGTGGTAAAGCTGCCTTTACTGGTTCTAACAGCAGACCTATCAGCTTGCTGTCAGCTCTTAGCAAAATGTTGGGAAAAATGGTGTTTGACCAAATACAATGCTATTTCTCTGTAAACAATTTAACAACAGGCTTTCAGCGTGCTTATAGAGAAGGGAACTCAACATGTATTGCACTGACACAAATGACGGATGATTGGTTGAAAGAAATTGATAATGAGCTGTACTGTTAGATTTCAGTGCAGCCTTTGATATTATTGACCATAACCTGTTGTTGAAGAAAACGTATGTGTTATGGCTTTTCAACTTCTGCCATATCGTGGATTCAGAGCTATCTGTCTAATAGAACTCAAAGGGTTTTATTTAATGGAAGCTTCTCTAATGTCAAACATGTAAAGTGTGGTGTACCACAGGGCAGCTCTCTAGGCCCTCTACTCTTTTCTATTTTGACTAATGACCTGACACTGGCATTAAACAACATGTGTGTCCATGTATGCTGATGAATCAACCATATAGGCATTAGCAACCACAGCTAATGAAGTCGCTGAAACCCTTAGCAAAGAGTTATACTGTTTTGGAATGGGTAGCCAGTAATAAACTGGTCTAGAACATCTCTAAAATTAAGAGCATTATATTTGGTACAAATCTTTCCCTAAGTTCTAGACCTCAGCTGAATCTGGTAATGAATGGTGTGGCTGTTGGGGAAAAAGTTGAGGAGACTAAATTACTTGGTGTTACCTTAAATTGTAAACTGTCATGGTCAAAACACATACGCCACGTGGACATACATTTACATTTACGTCATTTAGCAGACGCTCTTATCCAGAGCGACTTACAAATTGGTGCATTCACCTTATGATATCCAGTGGAACAACCACTTTACAATAGTACATCTATATCTTTTTTTGGGGGGGGGACGACATACGTCAAACATCTCATTCCAAAATCCTTAATATGGAGTTGGTCCACTTTTTATCCGAAAGGTGTTTGACGGGGTTGAGGTCAGGGCTCTGTGCAGGCCAGTCAGACTGGCAGATGATGATGAAGCGTGACTCATCACTCCAGAGAACGCGTTTCCTCCTCTCCAGAGTTCAAACGGTGGCTGGCGATCTTTACACCACTCCAGCTGACACTTGGCATTGCGCATGGTTATCTTAGCCTCGTGTGCTGCTGCTCGGCCGTGAAAACCCATTTCAAGAATCTCCCGACAAAACGGTTCTTGTGCTGACGTTGCTTTCAGAGGCAGTTTGGAACTCGTGAGTGTTGCAACCGAGGACAGACGATTTTTACGTGCTTCAGCACTCGGCAGTCTCGTTCTGTGAGCTTGTGTGGCTTACCACTTTGCGACTGAGCCGTTGTTGCTCTTGGACCTCATAAATAAAGGTTAAATATTATTTTTTTAAGAAATAGCCGTTTCCACTTCACAATAACAGCACTTACAGTTGACCGGGGCAGCTCTAGCAGGGCAGAAATCTGACGGACTGACTTATTGGAAAGGTGGCATCCTATGACGGTGCCACGGTGAGCCCTTCAGTAAGGCCATTCTACTGCTAATGTTTGTCTATGGAGATTGCATGCTCCAATTTTATACACCTGTCAGCAATGGGTGTGGCTGACAGCCAAATCCACTAATTTGAAGTGGTGTCCACATTCGTGTATCTACAGTTGTTGCCGGAAGTTTACATACACCTTAGCCAAATACATTTAAACTCAGTTTTTCACAATTCCTGACATTTAATCCTAGTAAAAATTCCCTGTCTTAGGTCAGTTAGGATCACAACTTTTTTTTTAAGAATGTGAAATGTCAGGATAATAGTAGAGAGGGAGTGATTTATTTCAGCTTTTATTTCTTTCATCACATTCCCAGTGGGTCAGAAGTTTACATACACTCAATTAGTATTTGGTAGCATTGCCTTTAAATGGTCTAACTTGGGTCAAACGTTTCGGGTAGCCTTCCACAAGCTTCCCACAATTAGTTGGGTGAATTTTGGCCCATTCCTCCTGACAGAGCTGGTGTAACTGAGTCAGGTTTGTAGGCCTCCTTGCTCGCACATGCCTTTTCAGTTCTGCCCACAAATCTTCTATAGGATTGAAGTTAGGGCTTTGTGACAGTATTATACAGAGCCAGGAGTGCATGGAACTTCCTGCCATGAACTCCAAAAGGTTCTGGGATACTAAAGTCCATGGAGAATAAGAGCACCACCTCCCAGCTGCCCACTGCACTGAGGCTAGGAAACACTGTCACCATGGATAAATCTACACTTATTGAATTTCAATAATCTTTTTTCTACGGCTGGCCATGCTTTCCACCTGGCTACCCCAACACCCCCGCACAGCAACTTGCCCAAGCCTCCCCCATTTCTCCTTCACCCAAATCCAAATAGCTGATGTTCTGAAAGAGCTGCAAAATCTGGACCCCTACAAATCAGCAGGGCTAGACAATCTGGACCCAATCTTTCTAAAATTATCTGCTGAAATTGTTGCAACCCTATTACTAGCCTGTGTAACCTCTTTTTCGTATCGTCTGAGATCCCCAAAGATTGGAAGGCTGCTGCGGTCATCTCCCTCTTCAAAAGGGGAGACACTCTACACCCAAACTGTTATAGACCTATATCCATCCTGCCCTGCCTTTCTAAGGTCTTCAAAAGCCAAGTTAACAAACAGATCACCAACCATTTCAAATCCCACCGTACCTTCTCCGCTATGCAATCTGGTTTCCGAGCTGGTCATGGGTGCACCTCAGCCACTCTCAAGGTCCTAAACGATATCATAACCGCCATCGATAAGAGACAATACTGTGCAGCTGTATTCATCGACCTGGCCAAGGCTTTCGACTCTGTCAATCACCACATTCTTATTTGCAGACTCAACAGCCTTGGATTTTCAAATGACTGCCTCGCCTGGTTCACCAACTACTTCTCAGACAGAGTTCAGTGTGTCAAATCGGAGGGCCTGTTGTCCGGACCTCTGGCAGTCTCTATGGGGCTGCCACAGGGTTCAATTCTCAGGCCGACTCTTTTCTCTGTATACATCAATGATGTCGCTCTTGCTGCGGGTGATTCTCTGATCCACATCTACGCAGACAACACCATTCTGTATACTTCTGGCCCTTCTTTGGACACTGTTAACTACCCTCCAGACGAGCTTCAATGCCATACAACTCTCCTTCCACTGGCCTCCAACTGCTCTTAAATGCAAGTAAAACTAAATGCATGCTCTTCAACCGATCGCTGCCTGCACCTACCCACCTGTCCAGCATCACTACTCTGGACGGTTCTGACTTAGAATATGTGGACAACTACAAATACCTAGGTGTCTGGTTAGACTGTAAACGTTCCTTCCAGACTCACATTAAGCATCTCCAATCCAAAATTAAATCTAGAATCGGCTTCCTATTTCGCAACAAAGCATCCTTCACTCATGCTGCTAAACACCCTCATAAAACGGACTATCCTACCGAACCTTGACTTCGCAAGGTCATTTACAAAATAGCCTCCAACACCCTATTCAGCAAATTGGATGCCGTCTATCACAGTTCCATCCGTTTTGTCAACAAAGCCCCATATACTACCCACCACTGTGACCTGTATGCTCTCGTTGGCTGGCCCTCGCTTCATGTTCATCGCCAAACCCACTGGCTCCAGGTCATCTATAAGTCTATGCTAGGTAAAGCCCCGCCTTATCTCAACTCACTGGTCACCATAGCAGCACCTACCCGTAGCACGCGCTCCAGCAGGTATATTTCACTGGTCACCCCCAAAGCCAATTCCTCATTTGGCCACCTTTCCTTCCAGTTCTCTGCTGCCAATGACTGAAACAAATTGCAAAAATCACTGAAGCTGGAGACTCATATCTCCCTCACTAACTTTAAGCACCAGCTGTCAGAGCAGCTCACAGATCACTGCACATGTACACAGCCCATCTGTAAATAGCCCATCCAACTACCTCATCCCCATAATATTATTTATTTAATTTTTTTGCTCCTTTGCACCCCAGTATCTCTACTTGCACATTCATCTTTTGCACATCAATCACTCCAGTGTTTAATTGCTAAATTGTAATTATTTCGCCACTATGGCCTATTTATTGCCTTACCTCCCTTATCCTACCTCATTTGCACACACTGTATATAGACTTTTTCTCTATTGTATTATTGACTGTATGTTTGTTTAACTCCATGTGTAACTCTGTGTTGTTGTATGTGTTGCACTGCTTTGCTTTATCTTGACCAGGTCGCTGTTGTAAATGAGAACTTGTTCTCAACTAGCCTACCTGGTTAAATAAAGGTGAAATAAAAAAATTAAATATAGTGCAAGTGAACAGCAAACCTGGTTTCAAAAAACAAATAAAGCCTCTCATTTGACCTACTTGTTGTGTTTATGTGTAAATGATCTGAGAGATGCACACACTATTTATTTAAATGTATGTAAATTGTAAAGTGTTTTGTCTGTATTGTCTTTTTCGTTATGTGTCGGACCCCGGTAAGACTAGCTGTGACCATTTGGCGTCGGCTAATTGGGATCCTAATAAATCAAATCAAATCAAATCTGGTCAAAAGTAGGCGAACTATGTATAGAATAGGGTCCCATTTCCGCCGTTGTCTCTATGGTAATTTACAAATCGTTCTGTCACAAGTTTTGCTACTTACTTGCCACAATTCTCCATGTGTTGGAGAGTCAGTCCCTCCTAATTGAACAGAGCATTCTAGATTATATTTTCAGTGTGGGATTAGATGAGGGATTTTGACTACAGATATTGAAATAAAATAACATAAATGATCAAATTCATATTTAGGAAATAGTAATACATAATAATCAAAGCCTACTGCAATATCACAGTGGTCAAACATTTCTCTCCAGAGATTTTGTCAAAATGCCATGAAAGCGCCAGGCACCGAGAAGGGTGTTCTGTTGGGGTCCAGTAGTTCCCCGTATGATGAGGGTCCTTGCAATCCGGGATTCTTGGAACGTCCATACCTCCCATTGAAGTTGACATTTTAAAAAGGTTAGAGTTATGGTTAATGTAGGGTTTAAGAGTTTGGTTTTTATGGTAGAGACGTCCCTAGAATTCTGGATGGCAATAACTTGTTTTTTGAGCCAGATCTAGAGCAGATACCAGCTACAGTAGCACCACCACCTACAACACCACCACCAGATACACCAGCACCACCAGATACAACACCAGCACCACCAGATACTACAACACCACCACCAGATACACCATCACCACCAGATACACCACCACCACCAGACACAACAACACCAGATCCACCACCACCACCAGATACACCACCACCACCAGATACACCATCACCACCAGATACACCACCAGATACACCATCACCACCAGATACACCATCACCACCAGATACACCACCACCACCAGATACACCACCACCACCAGATACACCATCACCAGATCCACCACCACCAGATCCACCACCACCACCAGATACACCATCACCACCAGATACACCCCAACCACCAGATACACCATCACCACCAGATACACCACCACCAGATACAACACCAGATACACCACCTCCAGATACAACACCACCACCAGATACACCATCACCACCAGATACACCACCACCACCAGATACAACACCATCACCACCAGATACAACACCATCACCACCAGATACAACACCATCACCACCAGATACAACACCACCACCAGATACACCATCACCACCAGATACAACACCACCAGACACAACAACACCAGATCCACCACCACCAGATACAACACCACCACCAGATACACCATCACCACCAGATACACCACCACCAGATACACCATCACCACCAGATACACCACCACCAGATACACCATCACCACCAGATACACCATCACCACCGGATACACCATCACCACCAGATACACCATCACCAGATTCACCATCAGATACACCACCACCAGATACAACACCAGCACTCAGTGTTAAAACAGGGGGGTCAGAGGATGGCTCTGCCAAAGAAAGTCAAGGTGCTGACACCTGTACTGAACTGATCATGTCAAGACGCATGTATCTCAATGTTTGGTCGATTAACTTGAAGTCTTCCTTGTATGGCATACAACATAATAATCAACAATGTGTAGCCAACTCCTGCAGGCATTGCTCTGGATCCAGGCGAATTATCAGTCTAAAGTTGTTATTTTTTATTGATCAGCTCAAGCTCTTTCCTTGATTATTTTGTGGGTTCTGATGGCTTCTCACATTATGCCCATTGGAAAAGCTTTTCCCACATTGAGAGCAGAGGTAGGGTTTCTCTCCTGTGTGGATTATTTTGTGCCTACGGAGCGTGCATGGCTGACGGAAACTCTTTCCACGCTGTACAGGAGAAGGGTCTTTCTGCTGTGAATCCACTGGTGTTTTATTAAAGATTTTAAAGTCTTACTCCCACATTCAGTGCAGCGACGTTCTCTTGTTTAGATCACGTCCATGCGTTTAGGGAACATGTTTGTGTTTTGCTCAGATCTTCTGTGCATTTAGGATCTTCCTCTATCTGACATTTGTGGCGGCATTTGTACTTTTAGAGTGTGACACTCTCACTTAACAACAAGACCTCAGTCCCTGTTTCATTTAGATGTTCAGATTCGTGTATAGTCCTTTTAGTTTAACAAAGTCTCTTTTTTTTTTAAGTCATCAAAGCATTCAGCTGGATGACTTTTAAGATTTGGCCGAGGCGGAATATGTGCTGAGAACATATGACCAGGCTTCTTCATGCTCCTGTCAACAGAATCCTGTTGGTCAGACTCTGGTCCCGAATCAGGCTCTTTTCACAGCAAAGGAAAACGGGAAGGAGAAGCTGTTATGCAAAATAGTGTTTTTATGAAATTGACTGGCCATGACTGGCTTGTCTAAGTTTAGAACATAGACAAGCTCTGGGTGTTTTCTACAGGAAGCCTTTTTGACATCTGCATAAAATCATAACATAAATATTTCATCAAAGGAACCTGTTGATGAAAACATGCACTGTGTGCTCTCTGCTCAGAATACCAACTTAAATATAACTTTGAGTCTGCACAATGTTTTTCATATATCTGCAGAGACTGGTGCAACTTGTAACCTTCGAGGCTGAGCGAAAATGGTAGAAAAATAAACTTCCGGAGGACCTATCATCCTTTCACTCCCTCCTCTCTACCTTATCTTCCTCTGTATCCACTGCTAAAGCCACTCTAAATGTCAAGCTTCTGCCTCTAATCCAAGGAAACTCTTTTACCTTCTCCTCCTGCCTTAATCCTCCATCCCTCCTCCCTCTCTGCAGACAACTTTGTTAACCACTTTGAAAAGAAGGTTGATGACATCCACTCCTCATACACTCAACCTATTGAGTCCACTGGTCTCACTCACACACAACTACCCTTCGCCTTGACCTCTATCTCCCCTCTTTCTCCAGATGAAATCCTCGAACTAGTGAGGTCTGGTCGCCCGACAACCTGCCTGCTTGACTCCATCCTCTCCTCCATTTTCCAGACCATCTCTGGAGACCTTCTCCCATTCTTCACTTCCCTGACCAACTCATCCCTGACCACTGGCTGCGTCCTCTCTGACTTCAAAATGGCCCGAGTCGCTCCCCTCCTGAAGAAATCAACACTCAACTCATCCGACGTCAAAAACTATAGTCTTGTATCCCTCCTTTCTTTTCTTTCCAAAACACTTGAGCGTGCTGTCTCTGATTTAACTTTCTTGTTATCTCCCTCAGAACAATGTTCTTAACCCTAACCAGTCAGGCTTCAAGACGGGTCACTCAACCGAGGCGCTCCACACTGCCAAAGCTGTGTCTCTCTCTCTCCTCTGTTCTCATCCTCCGAGATCTATCCACTGCCTTCGACACCGTGAACCATCAGATCCCTCTCCACCCTCTCAGGGCTGGGCGTCTCAGGCTCTATCAGATCCTCCTCTCAGGGCTGGGCGTCTCAGGCTCTATCAGATCCTCCTCTCCATCCTCTCAGGGCTGGGTGTCTCAGGCTCTAACAGATCCTCCTCTCAGGGCTGGGCCTCTCAGGCTCTATCAGATCCTCCTCTCCACCCTCTCAGGGCTGGGCGTTTCAGGCTCTATCAGATCCTCCACTCAGGGCTGGGTGTCTCAGGCTCTATCAGATCCTCCTCTCCAGCCTCTCAGGGCTGGGCCTCTCAGGCTCTGTACACTCTTGGACTGCATCCTACCTTGCAGGTCGCTCCTACCATGTGACGTGGAGAGGATCTGTGTCTGCACCACGTACTCTCACTACTGAGCTGTGTTCAAATTCCCATACTAACATACTGTATACTACATACTTAATTAATGAGTATATACTATTAGTTCATTTTAGTATACCGTAAACAAACGGTATCCTTTCAGTTGAGCGTACTAGCACTAAGTCTGTCTACCGGAAGTTGATGCTGTTGCTATGCAACTTCTTGCTAGCTTGTTAGCATAACAAATTACTCTGAGTGTGCTCAGAGTGCGCCCTGGGCGTTTGTAAATTCAGAGCGTTTCGCTGTCCGACAGTTCAGAGCACACACTGGGGAAAGGGGGATACCTAGTTAGTTGTCCAACTAAATGTATTCAGAATGTGTCTTCCGCATTTAACCCCTCTGAATCAGAGAGGTGCAGAGGGCTGCCTTAATCGACATCCACGTCTTCGGCGCCCGGGGAACAGTGGGTTAACTGCCTTGCTCAGGGGCAGAACGACAGATTTTTACCTTGTCAGCTCGGGGATTCGATCCAGCAACCTTCCGTTTACTGGCCCAATGCTCTAAACGCTAGGCTACCTGCTGCCCAACTGGACGCTCTGGCCGATGAGTAGGGCTGACCCAAGCGTTCAGTCCTGACAGCTTGGGTGCTTGACTGCCGTTAACTGGCTAACGTTGGCTAGCTTGCTAGCTACTTCCAGACACAAATGAGAGAACAGCTCACTCTGACCATTTTACTCTCCCTAACAGAGCTGGTTAGGCTGTTTTTATGTTATCCAGAGCGTTGGTGAATGTGACTGTGCTGCTGACAACAATTGAATTACGCTTTTTTTGCAGACGTTTACTGACACCGGCCATATTCAACGGGTGTTGAGTGTTCGTAAATTCATCAGTTATTCTGCCCTCTGGCACACTCAGACGAGAGTGCTCTGAAATCGGAGTAGATAGCCAGAGCGAATTTACTAAAGCACCCGAATGTCTATTGAGAACGCATAACGTATACCACTTAGGTCCTAATCCAGGCACTTGTCCTCTCCCATTTGGACCCCTGCAACTCTCTGTTGGCTGGGCTCCCTGCTTGTGCCATCAAACCCCCTGCAACTGATCCAGAACGCTGCAGTCCGCCTGGTTTTCAACCTTCCCAAGTTCTATCATGTCACCCCGCTCCTCCGCACACTCCACTGGCTTCCTGCCGAACCTAGCATCCACTACAAGACCATGGTGCTTACATAATGAACAGCAAGAGGAACTGCCCCTCACTACCTTTAGGCTATGTTCAAACCTTACAGCCCAACCCAAGCACTCCGCTCTACCACCTCAGGTCTCTTGGCCCTTCTACGCCTACGGGAGGGCAGCTCCCGCTCAGCCCAGTCCAAACTCTTCTCTGTCCTGGCACCCCAATGGTGGAACCATCTTTCCCCTTGCAGCTAGGACAGCAGAGTCCCTGCCGATCTTCCCGAAAGCACCTGAAACCCTACCTCTTCAAACAGTATCTTAAATAACCCTCCTCCTACACCTCGACCCCCCCCCTCCTCCTAACTCTGACTCACTCTACTGGTAGTTACTTTATTGAGGAAATATTTACTTTCTATCCCTGTGATATGTGGTTGTCCCATCGAGCTATCTTAAGATGAATTCACTAACTGTAAGTCGCTCTGGATAAGAGTGTCTGCTAAATGACTAAAATGTGAAAATGTAAAAGCAGCGATATGAAATTCCGTTACTAGGATTTTAGGAAACAACTAGCATTTAGCACACACCAGTTTGTGTAGCCATAGCCTAGGCTTCATACTATTTACAACAGAAAGTTTTAGGCTAGGCCCATGTCATCTCAACACTGAGTTACTGTATCAAAGGGAGAGAAGTTATAACCTCATTGGTTGTTTATTCTTTTATGACTTCCTTCTTTAATGGGTTTCATTTACATTTTACATTTTAGTCATTTAGCAGATGCTCTTATCCAGAGCGACTTACAGTAGTGAATGCATACATTTCATTTCAGGCATTTTTTTTGGACTGGCCCCCGTGGGAATCGAACCCACAACCATATGTTTTAACCATATGTTTATTTTACTGGTTATCTTTGGAATGTAATTTGGTTCTTAGATATATATATATTTCTATTATAAAATGTTTTCCTTGTTTCATGTCAACATCATAAACAAATTGTAAATATGTACATGCACTGTATTTGGAATACAGACAATAAATAATGTTTATATTGGGTCTAGTGTAACCACTGAAGGTCACATGATTATCGACAACTGATCTCTCATTAAAACCCATCAATACGAACCCCGTGCAAATGTAGAATTTTGAATTGAAGGTAGTAAATTTAGGAAGGAATTTTTATTTAAAAATGTATTTTATTGAGAAGTCATAGCAAAAAGAGGTCGGTCCCATTTTGTATCAAAGTCCCCTTTCTTGTACCCTAAATATAGCACTCGTTTCTCTCCAGTGACGACACTTTAAAGAACTCACAATGCCACTGATTTATAGTCTTATCCAGTTCAAGAGAATGCATTTTCGCGCAACAATTTGTATATATTAAAAAAAAAAATAATAATAGATTGAGCAGATTTAGGAAGCTGAAATGTTATTAGTAAAAGATGTGAGAGTTGTTTATGATTTCACCATAACCCCTTGGATGGCAGGACTGGAGGTCTTCATGTTGACCTCACACAGGGACACGATAGAGGAACGCACCAATCCTCTTCAATGACCATGACCCGTCCAGGAGTGTATGGACAGGTACTGCAAGACTGTTAGCACCATCGAGCAGTTCAGGTGAGTTATTACAGAGATTGTAATTAAACACATACTGTGTAAATGTTAAATAAATTATTTTAATAAACATCAACTCTGAAGATTTAAACCCTTCCTGTGATTTCTGGTTATAATCGTCAATGGTTACGGCAAATATTTTCCATGTCAGACAGTAGTACACCAAAGCTTTGCTTAGCAGTGCATACTTGCTTTACAGGAAAGTGCCACGCTGAATACGAATAACAGATTCCTCCTCATACTGCGATACAACCACTTTAGAAACGATCGTACGCCTACTTAGACGCTGTTGAACAACTAGAGGTGAACCACCTGTTAGCACTGGTCTGGCCCACTGCATAACCTACCTGACCCTACCTGTTGATTATGTCAGAGAAAATCCACCACTTTGCCTGCTGTACCTGCCCTCCCCTTGACTCCTGCTTCTTCTAAATATGAGATGCTTTATTCCCCATAAACAGGTGTACATAGTGCACCTTTCTTTGAATGTAAATGTCAGGTGTACTAGAAGACTCCTTTTTCAAAAAATAAAAAACATTTGTAAAATGTTGTCCAATTAACATTTGCTATACAAAACTGAATTTATATGAATTTATTTTGTCGGGGTGTTGACTTTTGACTGAAAACTATATATGTGATATGAAATCCACATTATGGAGAAAAAGTGTATTTATAATTCCCATTTTAAAAGTAGTTTATAACAGTGTGGAAAGTATTGCTTTGTTGAATACAGCCCTAGTATGTTCCTCCAACATCCCATGATGCGGCTGGGCTGGTCACGTCCAACTATGTGACAGCTCAGCATCATCACTCAGCTGTCTGAACCGGTCAAACCATATAGGATACACAACGACCGGTATACCGGATAATCGTTAATGTTATGAAGGATGATCCGTTATCGAGCTTGTCAAGGTTTTGTTAACCAAAGCCAATGGACCAGTCTGACTGCAGTGAATGACTTAACGTTAGCATATTAGCTAGCTAGAGTAGCTGTAGCTAGTCAGTTACAAATTGACAAACTTAACAAATGTGGAAAATACAACTTTTTAACGAAATGAAACGATTCACGTAGAACATTTCTCATGGTTTTTGATAGAAAGCTGGACCGTATTAAGGTAGGGTCGGTCGGCTAGCTCCAGCTAACTAACTAGCCAGTATTCAGCCTGTTTGTTATTGTTTATGTTAATCTAACGTAGCTAGTTAAACTAAACCACTGAGGACTAGCTAACTAGCTAACTAACTAGCCAGTATTCAGCCTGTTTGTTATTGTTTATGTTTATCTAACGTAGCTAGATAGCTAGTCCTCAGTGGTTTAGTTTAACTAGCTAACTAACTAACTATCCCAAAATGTCATCGTGGTTGGGTGGACTCGATTCCCACGGGGGACCAGTACGGAGAAAAATGTATGCATTCACTACTGTAAGTCGCTCTGGATAAGAGCGTCTGCTAAATGACTAAAATGTAAATTGTAAATGTAATAGTTATCATAGCTAGAGTTGCTACAGCGCTTGTAAGTCACGTCACATTGAGAAATCCACTAAGACCAGCAAGACTCCTGTTACTGATACGTAAACTGGCTTTTAACTCATTCATTGACAGAAACAACGGTGGACTTTGTATCACTGCGATCCAACAAAGCAAAGCAAAGCAAAATGACGTGCGATTTATATCACTTATTCAGCGATGGCTGAAATCAGCGCAGCATTTATTTTCAATGAAATCAGCGCATTTCATGACATGCCATTCATAACTTTATTAACATTCTGACATTGTTTCAGAACATTATAGGCTAGTAGAGGGGCCAGGCATGATATTCTGGATGCAGTTGCAGTAATTTGGTTAGAAATATTTATTGAACATAGCAAGAGTTTTGAAACGACATTATGTAGACCTGTGAGGTTTGTTATTATATGTAGAGAGTGCTGGTGAAGGTATGTCTGTTTTTCCTTAGCATGTTGGTTTGTCATGTGAAAACAGGTTAAGCAGATATCTCACTGTATACAGTATGTGTCACTAGTGGCCAACTCAGGAAGTGCTTCATAGCCGGATAGATAAAATACAGACCACGTACTTACTACGACTGAGATGTGGTTCTCACCTAGCTATCTTAAGATGAATGCATTTCATGTAAGTCTCTCTGGATAAGAGCGTCTGCTAAATGTCTAAATATCAGATGTAAAGGCAACCAAACGAATATACGTAGCTTATGACTGTCCCCGGTCGACCGAGAGTTGTCTATTCTTAACATGTATAGACACACCCTATGTTTGAATAAAATCAACTATATGTATGGCTACTGAGCTTGTCTGATGCTTTAAGCACAGATATAAAAAAAATGAAGACAGAAATTACTAAAGAGGGAGCCAGAGATCAATATAGCCCGACCAGCAGAAAAAAAACCTGTTCCCTCCAGCTTCCTGCTGGCCTTTGCAGATTCTGCCATTTTGTTCCTGAAGTTGCCAGTAAGAGGCAACACCAGCGGTCAGCAACCTTTTCCACATTTGAAGAGCCAAGTCATCCTACCATTTCTACTGATCTGCGTGTCAGTTATGATTTTCATCTGCACATTTTCTTGGAACAGTTCCATTTAATTTATAATAAAGTCTTCATATCTCAAAATCTATGTCATGTGGTTAGTCAATATTAAATCAAAATGATACGATTCTAAAAGTATCTTCCGTTACCAACTATGTAAAAATAGTCGACATAAAGCCAACAAATAAAACCATTGCAGCCTGCAGGTAGAAAATCTCCTGCTGATAATAATTATCCTATAAATCACATTTGGCTATGCATGGCCTGTCTGCAAGGAACTGGAAACAATGTATCAACTTAGTCCAGCTAAAGCTCATGCTAGCAAACTGGAAACAATGTATCAACTATCAACTTAGTCCAGCTAAAGCTCATGCTAGCAAACTGGAAACATTGTATCAAATGTTCTGGGCCCTCAGAGTTTCCTGGGCCAGTGAGTTCTGGACAGACAGACACAGCTGTAGACTATTTGCCCAAAGAATAAGAAGTCACCAGGTAGCCCTATTTCATGAGGTTTCCACCGGATCAGAGCATGACATCGTTTCCCCCCTTTTCATGCTGAGTGGTTATGGAAAGGGAGAGAGATGGAAAGATTTTTACAATAGGCTACGTTGGAGGAACTATTGTCATTCTCAATGGATGTAAAAAAAAAACACACTTTCTTTACTTGCTGTTTGAGGCGATGAAAAAATTACTTTCAGAAGTTCCACATTGATGAGTTAAGACAATCAGAAAGACAATCAGATCCCCAAATGGGCACATTTATAGGTCTCCATTTGCACGCAGGCCAGGTAGACTAGTCCTACTTCTATATGGGTAACCAGGTAGACTAGTCCTACTTCTATATGTGTAACCAGGTAGGCTAGTCCTACTTCTATATGGGTAACCAGGTAGACTAGTCCTACTTCTATATGGGTAACCAGGTAGACTAGTCCTACTTCTATATGGGTAACCTAGTAGACTAGTCCTACTTCTATATGTGTAACCTAGTAGACTAGTCCTACTTCTATATGGGTAACCAGGTAGACTAGTCCTACTTCTATATGCGTAACCAGGTAGACTAGTCCTACTTCTATATTTGTAACCAGGTTGACTAGTCCTACTTCTATATGGGTAACCAGGTAGACGAGTCCTACTTCTATATGGGTAACCAGGTAGACTAGTACTACTTCTACATGTGTAACCAGGTAGACTAGTCCTACTTCTATATGGGTAACCAGGTAGACTAGTCCTACTTCTATATGGGTAACCAGGTAGACCAGTCCTACTTCTATATGGGTAACCAGGTAGACTAGTCCTACTTCTATATGGGTAACCAGGTAGACTAGTCCTACTTCTATATGGGTAACCAGGTAGACTAGTCCTACTTCTATATGGGTAACCAGGTAGACTAGTCCTACTTCTATATGGGTAACCAGGTAGACTAGTCCTACTTCTACATGGGTAACCAGGTAGACTAGTCCTACTTCTATATGGGTAACCAGGTAGACTAGTACTACTTCTACATGTGTAACCAGGTAGACTAGTCCTACTTCCATATGGGTAACCAGGTAGACTAGTCCTACTTCTATATGGGTAACCAGGTAGACTAGTCCTACTTCTATATGGGTAACCAGGTAGACTAGTCCTACCTCTATATGCGTAACCAGGTAGACTAGTCCTACTTCTATATGGGTAACCAGGTAGACTAGTCCTACTTCTATATGGGTAACCAGGTAGACTAGTCCTACTTCTATATGGGTAACCAGGTAGACTAGTCCTACTTCTATATGGGTAACCAGGTAGACTAGTCCTACCTCTATATGGGTAATCAGGTAGACTAGTCCTACTTCTATATGGGTAACCAGGTAGACTAGTCCTACTTCTACATGTGTAACAAGGTAGACTAGTCCTACTTCTGTATGGGTTACCAGGTAGACTAGTCCTACTTCTATATGGGTAACCAGGTAGACTAGTCCTACTTCTATATGCGTAACCAGGTAGACTAGTCCTACTTCTATATGCGTAACCAGGTAGACTAGTCCTACTTCTATATGGGTAACCAGGTAGACTAGTCCTACTTCTATATGGGTAACCAGGTAGACTAGTCCTACTTCTATATGGGTAACCAGGTAGACTAGTCCTACTTCTATATGGGTAACCAGGTAGACTAGTCCTACTTCTACATGTGTAAACCAGGTAGACTAGTCCTACTTCTACATGTGTAAACCAGGTAGACTAGTCCTACTTCTACATGTGTAAACCAGGTAGACTAGTCCTACTTCTATATGGGTAACCAGGTAGACTAGTCCTACTTCTATATGGGTAATCAGGTAGACTAGTCCTACTTCTATATGGGTAACCAGGTAGACTAGTCCTACTTCTATATGGGTAACCAGGTAGACTAGTCCTACTTCTACATGTGTAACCAGGTAGACTAGTCCTACTTCTGTATGGGTTACCAGGTAGACTAGTCCTACTTCTATATGGGTAACCAGGTAGACTAGTCCTACTTCTATATGCGTAACCAGGTAGACTAGTCCTACTTCTATATGCGTAACCAGGTAGACTAGTACTACTTCTATATCGGTAACCAGGTAGACTAGTCCTACTTCTATATGGGTAACCAGGTAGACTAGTCCTACTTCTATATGGGTAACCAGGTAGACTAGTCCTACTTCTATATGGGTAACCAGGTAGACTAGTCCTACTTCTACATGTGTAACCAGGTAGACTAGTACTACTTCTGCATGTGTAACCAGGTAGACTAGTCCTACTTCCGCATGGGTAACCAGGTAGACTAGTCCTACCTCTATATGTGTAACCAGGTAGACTAGTCCTACTTCTATATGTGTAAACCAGGTAGACTAGTCCTACTTCTACATGTGTAAACCAGGTAGACTAGTTCTACTTCTACATGTGTAAACCAGGTAGACTAGTCCTACTTCTATATGGGTAACCAGGTAGACTAGTCCTACTTCTATATGGGTAATCAGGTAGACTAGTCCTACTTCTATATGGGTAACCAGGTAGACTAGTCCTACTTCTATATGGGTAACCAGGTAGACTTGTCCTACTTCTATATGGGTAACCAGGTAGACTAGACCTACTTCTATATGGGTAACCAGGTAGACTAGTCCTACTTCTATATGGGTAACCAGGTAGACTAGTCCTACTTCTATATGGGTAACCAGGTAGACTAGTCCTACATGCGTAACCAGGTAGACTAGTCCTACTTCTATATGCGTAACCAGGTAGACTAGTCCTACTTCTATATGCGTAACCAGGTAGACTAGTCCTACTTCTATATGGGTAACCAGGTAGACTAGTCCTACTTCTATATGGGTAACCAGGTAGACTAGTCCTACTTCTATATGGGTAACCAGGTTGACTAGTCCTACTTCTATATGGGTAACCAGGTAGACTAGTCCTACTTCTATATGGGTAATCAGGTAGACTAGTCCTACTTCTATATGGGTAACCAGGTAGACTAGTCCTACTTCTATATGGGTAACCAGGTAGACTAGTCCTACTTCTATATGGGTAACCAGGTAGTCTAGTCCTACTTCTATATGGGTAATCAGGTAGACTAGTCCTACTTCTACATGGGTAATCAGGTAGACTAGTCCTACTTCTACATGTGTAACCAGGTAGACTAGTCCTACTGCTATATGGGTAACCAGGTAGACTTGTCCTACTTCTATATGGGTAACCAGGTAGACTAGTCCTACTTCTATATGGGTAACCAGGTAGACTAGTCCTACTTCTATATGGGTAACCAGGTAGACTAGTCCTACTTCTACATGTTTAACCAGGTAGACTAGTCCTACTTCTGTATGGGTTACCAGGTAGACTAGTCCTACTTCTATATGGGTAACCAGGTAGACTAGTCCTACTTCTATATGGGTAACCAGGTAGACTAGTCCTACTTCTACATGTGTAACCAGGTAGACTAGTCCTACTTCTGCATGTGTAACCAGGTAGACTAGTCCTACTTCCGCATGGGTAACCAGGTAGACTAGTCCTACCTCTATATGTGTAACCAGGTAGACTAGTCCTACCTCTATATGTGTAAACCAGGTAGACTAGTCCTACTTCTACATGTGTAAACCAGGTAGACTAGTCCTACTTCTACATGTGTAAACCAGGTAGACTAGTCCTACTTCTATATGGGTAACCAGGTAGACTAGTCCTACTTCTATATGGGTAATCAGGTAGACTAGTCCTACTTCTATATGGGTAACCAGGTAGACTAGTCCTACTTCTATATGGGTAACCAGGTAGACTAGTCCTACTTCTATATGGGTAACCAGGTAGACTAGTCCTACTTCTATATGGGTAATCAGGTAGACTAGTCCTACCTCTGTATGCGTAACCAGGTAGACTAGTCCTACTTCTATATGGGTAACCAGGTAGACTAGTCCTACTTCTATATGTGTAACCAGGTAGACTAGTCCTACTTCTACATGTGTAACCAGGTAGACTAGTCCTACTGCTATATGGGTAACCAGGTAGACTTGTCCTACTTCTATATGGGTAACCAGGTAGACTAGTCCTACTTCTATATGGGTAACCAGGTAGACTAGTCCTACTTCTATATGCGTAACCAGGTAGACTAGTCCTACTTCTATATGGGTAACCAGGTAGACTAGTCCTACTTCTACATGGGTAATCAGGTAGACTAGTCCTACTTCTAAATGTGTAACCAGGTAGACTAGTCCTACTTCTATATGGGTAACCAGGTAGACTAGTCCTACTTCTATATGGGTAATCAGGTAGACTAGTCCTACCTCTGTATGCGTAACCAGGTAGACTAGTCCTACTTCTATATGGGTAACCAGGTAGACTAGTCCTACTTCTATATGGGTAACCAGGTAGACTAGTCCTACATGTGTAACCAGGTAGACTAGCGCTACTTCTACATGTGTAACCAGGTAGACTAGTCCTACTTCTACATGCGTAACCAGGTAGTCTAGTCCTACTTCTATATGGGTAACCAGGTAGACAAGTCCTACTTCTATATGGGTAACCAGGTAGACTAGTCCTACTTCTATATGGGTAACCAGGTAGACTAGTCCTACTTCTATATAGGTAACCAGGTAGACTAGTCCTTCTTCTATATGGGTAACCAGGTAGACTAGTCCTACTTCTAAATGGGTAACCAGGTAGACTAGTCCTACTTCTATATGCGTAACCAGGTAGACTAGTCCTACTTCTATATGGGTAACCAGGTAGACTAGTCCTACTTCTATATGGGTAACCAGGTAGACTAGTCCTACTTCTATATGGGTAACCAGGTAGACTAGTCCTACTTCTATATGGGTAACCAGGTAGACTAGTCCTACTTCTATATGGGTAACCAGGTAGACTAGTCCTACCTCTATATGCGTAATCAGGTAGACTAGTCCTACTTCTATATGGGTAACCAGGTAGACTAGTCCTACTTCTATATGGGTAACCAGGTAGTTTAGTCCTACTTCTATATGGGTATCCAGGTAGACTAGTCCTACTTCTATATGGGTAACCAGGTAGACTTGTCCTACTTCTATATGGGTAATCAGGTTGACTAGTCCTACTTCTATATGGGTAATCAGGTAGACTAGTCCTACTTCTATATGGGTAACCAGGTAGACTAGTCCTACTTCTATATGGGTAACCAGGTAAACTAGTCCTACTTCTACATGTGTAACCAGGTAGACTAGTCCTACTGCTATATGGGTAACCAGGTAGACTTGTCCTACTTCTATATGGGTAACCAGGTAGACTAGTCCTACTTCTATATGGGTAACCAGGTAGACTAGTCCTACTTCTATATGCGTAACCAGGTAGACTAGTCCTACTTCTATATGGGTAACCAGGTAGACTAGTCCTACTTCTACATGGGTAATCAGGTAGACTAGTCCTACTTCTAAATGTGTAACCAGGTAGACTAGTCCTACTTCTATATGGGTAACCAGGTAGACTAGTCCTATTTCTATATGGGTAATCAGGTAGACTAGTCCTATTTCTATATGGGTAATCAGGTAGACTAGTCCTACCTCTGTATGCGTAACCAGGTAGACTTGTCCTACTTCTATATGGGTAACCAGGTAGACTAGTCCTTCTATATGGGTAACCAGGTAGACTAGTCCTACATGTGTAACCAGGTAGACTAGTCCTACTTCTACATGTGTAACCAGGTAGACTAGTCCTACTTCTATATGCGTAACCAGGTAGACTAGTCCTACTTCTATATGGGTAACCAGGTAGACTAGTCCTACCTCTATATGGGTAACCAGGTAGACTAGTCCTACCTCTATATGCGTAATCAGGTAGACTAGTCCTACTTCTATATGGGTAACCAGGTAGACTAGTCCTACTTCTATATAGGTAACCAGGTAGACTAGTCCTACTTCTATATGGGTAACCAGATAGACTAGTCCTACTTCTATATGGGTAACCAGGTAGACTAGTCCTACTTCTATATGGGTAACCAGGTAGACTAGTCCTACTTCTATATGGGTAACCAGGTAGACTAGTCCTACTTCTATATGGGTAACCAGGTAGACTAGTCCTACTTCTAAATGTGTAACCAGGTAGACTAGTCCTACTTCTATATGGGTAACCAGGTAGACTAGTCTTACTTCTATATGGGTAATCAGGTAGACTAGTCCTACCTCTGTATGCGTAACCAGGTAGACTAGTCCTACTTCTATATGGGTAACCAGGTAGACTAGTCCTACTTCTATATGGGTAACCAGGTAGACTAGTCCTACATGTGTAACCAGGTAGACTAGTCCTACTTCTACATGTGTAACCAGGTAGACTAGTCCTACTTCTATATGCGTAACCAGGTAGACTAGTCCTACTTCTACATGGGTAATCAGGTAGACTAGTCCTACTTCTACATGTGTAACCAGGTAGACTAGTCCTACTGCTATATGGGTAACCAGGTAGACTTGTCCTACTTCTATATGGGTAACCAGGTAGACTAGTCCTACTTCTATATGGGTAACCAGGTAGACTAGTCCTACTTCTATATGGGTAACCAGGTAGACTAGTACTACTTCTACATGGGTAATCAGGTAGACTAGTCCTACTTCTAAATGTGTAACCAGGTAGACTAGTCCTACTTCTATATGGGTAACCAGGTAGACTAGTCCTACTTCTATATGGGTAATCAGGTAGACTAGTCCTACCTCTGTATGCGTAACCAGGTAGACTAGTCCTACTTCTATATGGGTAACCAGGTAGACTAGTCCTACTTCTATATGTGTAACCAGGTAGACTAGTCCTACTTCTACATGTGTAACCAGGTAGACTAGTCCTACTGCTATATGGGTAACCAGGTAGACTTGTCCTACTTCTATATGGGTAACCAGGTAGACTAGTCCTACTTCTATATGGGTAACCAGGTAGACTAGTCCTACATCTATATGCGTAACCAGGTAGACTAGTCCTACTTCTATATGGGTAACCAGGTAGACTAGTCCTACTTCTACATGGGTAATCAGGTAGACTAGTCCTACTTCTAAATGTGTAACCAGGTAGACTAGTCCTACTTCTATATGGGTAACCAGGTAGACTAGTCCTACTTCTATATGGGTAATCAGGTAGACTAGTCCTACCTCTGTATGCGTAACCAGGTAGACTAGTCCTACTTCTATATGGGTAACCAGGTAGACTAGTCCTACTTCTATATGGGTAACCAGGTAGACTAGTCCTACATGTGTAACCAGGTAGACTAGTCCTACTTCTACATGTGTAACCAGGTAGACTAGTCCTACTTCTACATGCGTAACCAGGTAGACTAGTCCTACTTCTATATGGGTAACCAGGTAGACAAGTCCTACTTCTATATGGGTAACCAGGTAGACTAGTCCTACTTCTATATGGGTAACCAGGTAGACTAGTCCTACTTCTATATAGGTAACCAGGTAGACTAGTCCTACTTCTATATGGGTAACCAGGTAGACTAGTCCTACTTCTAAATGGGTAACCAGGTAGACTAGTCCTACTTCTATATGCGTAACCAGGTAGACTAGTCCTACTTCTATATGGGTAACCAGGTAGACTAGTCCTACTTCTATATGGGTAACCAGGTAGACTAGTCCTACTTCTATATGGGTAACCAGGTAGACTAGTCCTACTTCTATATGGGTAACCAGGTAGACTAGTCCTACTTCTATATGGGTAACCAGGTAGACTAGTCCTACCTCTATATGCGTAATCAGGTAGACTAGTCCTACTTCTATATGCGTAATCAGGTAGACTAGTCCTACTTCTATATGGGTAACCAGGTAGACTAGTCCTACTTCTATATGGGTAACCAGGTAGACTAGTCCTACTTCTATATGGGTAACCAGGTAGACTTGTCCTACTTCTATATGGGTAATCAGGTAGACTAGTCCTACTTCTATATGGGTAATCAGGTAGACTAGTCCTACTTCTATATGGGTAACCAGGTAGACTAGTCCTACTTCTATATGGGTAACCAGGTAAACTAGTCCTACTTCTACATGGGTAACCAGGTAAACTAGTCCTACTTCTATATGTGTAACCAGGTAGACTAGTCCTACTGCTATATGGGTAACCAGGTAGACTTGTCCTACTTCTATATGGGTAACCAGGTAGACTAGTCCTACTTCTATATGCGTAACCAGGTAGACTAGTCCTACTTCTATATGGGTAACCAGGTAGACTAGTCCTACTTCTACATGGGTAATCAGGTAGACTAGTCCTACTTCTAAATGTGTAACCAGGTAGACTAGTCCTACTTCTATATGGGTAACCAGGTAGACTAGTCCTATTTCTATATGGGTAATCAGGTAGACTAGTCCTACCTCTGTATGCGTAACCAGGTAGACTAGTCCTACTTCTATATGGGTAACCAGGTAGACTAGTCCTTCTATATGGGTAACCAGGTAGACTAGTCCTACATGTGTAACCAGGTAGACTAGTCCTACTTCTACATGTGTAACCAGGTAGACTAGTCCTACTTCTATATGGGTAACCAGGTAGACTAGTCCTACTTCTATATGGGTAACCAGGTAGACTAGTCCTACTTCTATATGGGTAACCAGGTAGACTAGTCCTACCTCTATATGCGTAATCAGGTAGACTAGTCCTACTTCTATATGGGTAACCAGGTAGACTAGTCCTACTTCTATATGGGTAACCAGGTAGTTTAGTCCTACTTCTATATGGGTATCCAGGTAGACTAGTCCTACTTCTATATGGGTAACCAGGTAGACTTGTCCTACTTCTATATGGGTAATCAGGTTGACTAGTCCTACTTCTATATGGGTAATCAGGTAGACTAGTCCTACTTCTATATGGGTAACCAGGTAGACTAGTCCTACTTCTATATGGGTAACCAGGTAAACTAGTCCTACTTCTACATGTGTAACCAGGTAGACTAGTCCTACTGCTATATGGGTAACCAGGTAGACTTGTCCTACTTCTATATGGGTAACCAGGTAGACTAGTCCTACTTCTATATGGGTAACCAGGTAGACTAGTCCTACTTCTATATGCGTAACCAGGTAGACTAGTCCTACTTCTATATGGGTAACCAGGTAGACTAGTCCTACCTCTACATGGGTAATCAGGTAGACTAGTCCTACTTCTAAATGTGTAACCAGGTAGACTAGTCCTACTTCTATATGGGTAACCAGGTAGACTAGTCCTATTTCTATATGGGTAATCAGGTAGACTAGTCCTATTTCTATATGGGTAATCAGGTAGACTAGTCCTACCTCTGTATGCGTAACCAGGTAGACTAGTCCTACTTCTATATGGGTAACCAGGTAGACTAGTCCTTCTATATGGGTAACCAGGTAGACTAGTCCTACATGTGTAACCAGGTAGACTAGTCCTACTTCTACATGTGTAACCAGGTAGACTAGTCCTACTTCTATATGCGTAACCAGGTAGACTAGTCCTACTTCTATATGGGTAACCAGGTAGACTAGTCCTACCTCTATATGGGTAACCAGGTAGACTAGTCCTACCTCTATATGCGTAATCAGGTAGACTAGTCCTACTTCTATATGGGTAACCAGGTAGACTAGTCCTACTTCTATATAGGTAACCAGGTAGACTAGTCCTACTTCTATATGGGTAACCAGATAGACTAGTCCTACTTCTATATGGGTAACCAGGTAGACTAGTCCTACTTCTATATGGGTAACCAGGTAGACTAGTCCTACTTCTATATGGGTAACCAGGTAGACTAGTCCTACTTCTATATGGGTAACCAGGTAGACTAGTCCTACTTCTAAATGTGTAACCAGGTAGACTAGTCCTACTTCTATATGGGTAACCAGGTAGACTAGTCTTACTTCTATATGGGTAATCAGGTAGACTAGTCCTACCTCTGTATGCGTAACCAGGTAGACTAGTCCTACTTCTATATGGGTAACCAGGTAGACTAGTCCTACTTCTATATGGGTAACCAGGTAGACTAGTCCTACATGTGTAACCAGGTAGACTAGTCCTACTTCTACATGTGTAACCAGGTAGACTAGTCCTACTTCTATATGCGTAACCAGGTAGACTAGTCCTACTTCTACATGGGTAATCAGGTAGACTAGTCCTACTTCTACATGTGTAACCAGGTAGACTAGTCCTACTGCTATATGGGTAACCAGGTAGACTTGTCCTACTTCTATATGGGTAACCAGGTAGACTAGTCCTACTTCTATATGGGTAACCAGGTAGACTAGTCCTACTTCTATATGGGTAACCAGGTAGACTAGTACTACTTCTACATGGGTAATCAGGTAGACTAGTCCTACTTCTAAATGTGTAACCAGGTAGACTAGTCCTACTTCTATATGGGTAACCAGGTAGACTAGTCCTACTTCTATATGGGTAATCAGGTAGACTAGTCCTACCTCTGTATGCGTAACCAGGTAGACTAGTCCTACTTCTATATGGGTAACCAGGTAGACTAGTCCTACTTCTATATGTGTAACCAGGTAGACTAGTCCTACTTCTACATGTGTAACCAGGTAGACTAGTCCTACTGCTATATGGGTAACCAGGTAGACTTGTCCTACTTCTATATGGGTAACCAGGTAGACTAGTCCTACTTCTATATGGGTAACCAGGTAGACTAGTCCTACATCTATATGCGTAACCAGGTAGACTAGTCCTACTTCTATATGGGTAACCAGGTAGACTAGTCCTACTTCTACATGGGTAATCAGGTAGACTAGTCCTACTTCTAAATGTGTAACCAGGTAGACTAGTCCTACTTCTATATGGGTAACCAGGTAGACTAGTCCTACTTCTATATGGGTAATCAGGTAGACTAGTCCTACCTCTGTATGCGTAACCAGGTAGACTAGTCCTACTTCTATATGGGTAACCAGGTAGACTAGTCCTACTTCTATATGGGTAACCAGGTAGACTAGTCCTACATGTGTAACCAGGTAGACTAGTCCTACTTCTACATGTGTAACCAGGTAGACTAGTCCTACTTCTACATGCGTAACCAGGTAGACTAGTCCTACTTCTATATGGGTAACCAGGTAGACAAGTCCTACTTCTATATGGGTAACCAGGTAGACTAGTCCTACTTCTATATGGGTAACCAGGTAGACTAGTCCTACTTCTATATAGGTAACCAGGTAGACTAGTCCTACTTCTATATGGGTAACCAGGTAGACTAGTCCTACTTCTAATGGGTAACCAGGTAGACTAGTCCTACTTCTATATGCGTAACCAGGTAGACTAGTCCTACTTCTATATGGGTAACCAGGTAGACTAGTCCTACTTCTATATGGGTAACCAGGTAGACTAGTCCTACTTCTATATGGGTAACCAGGTAGACTAGTCCTACTTCTATATGGGTAACCAGGTAGACTAGTCCTACTTCTATATGGGTAACCAGGTAGACTAGTCCTACCTCTATATGCGTAATCAGGTAGACTAGTCCTACTTCTATATGCGTAATCAGGTAGACTAGTCCTACTTCTATATGGGTAACCAGGTAGACTAGTCCTACTTCTATATGGGTAACCAGGTAGACTAGTCCTACTTCTATATGGGTAACCAGGTAGACTTGTCCTACTTCTATATGGGTAATCAGGTAGACTAGTCCTACTTCTATATGGGTAATCAGGTAGACTAGTCCTACTTCTATATGGGTAACCAGGTAGACTAGTCCTACTTCTATATGGGTAACCAGGTAAACTAGTCCTACTTCTACATGGGTAACCAGGTAAACTAGTCCTACTTCTATATGTGTAACCAGGTAGACTAGTCCTACTGCTATATGGGTAACCAGGTAGACTTGTCCTACTTCTATATGGGTAACCAGGTAGACTAGTCCTACTTCTATATGCGTAACCAGGTAGACTAGTCCTACTTCTATATGGGTAACCAGGTAGACTAGTCCTACTTCTACATGGGTAATCAGGTAGACTAGTCCTACTTCTAAATGTGTAACCAGGTAGACTAGTCCTACTTCTATATGGGTAACCAGGTAGACTAGTCCTATTTCTATATGGGTAATCAGGTAGACTAGTCCTACCTCTGTATGCGTAACCAGGTAGACTAGTCCTACTTCTATATGGGTAACCAGGTAGACTAGTCCTTCTATATGGGTAACCAGGTAGACTAGTCCTACATGTGTAACCAGGTAGACTAGTCCTACTTCTACATGTGTAACCAGGTAGACTAGTCCTACTTCTATATGCGTAACCAGGTAGACTAGTCCTACTTCTATATGGGTAACCAGGTAGACTAGTCCTACTTCTATATGGGTAACCAGGTAGACTAGTCCTACCTCTATATGCGTAATCAGGTAGACTAGTCCTACTTCTATATGGGTAACCAGGTAGACTAGTCCTACTTCTATATGGGTAACCAGGTAGACTAGTCCTACTTCTATATGGGTAACCAGGTAGACTAGTCCTACTTCTATATGGGTAACCAGGTAGACTAGTCCTACTTCTATATGGGTAACCAGGTAGACTAGTCCTACTTCTATATGGGTAACCAGGTAGACTAGTCCTACTTCTAAATGTGTAACCAGGTAGACTAGTCCTACTTCTATATGGGTAACCAGGTAGACTAGTCTTACTTCTATATGGGTAATCAGGTAGACTAGTCCTACCTCTGTATGCGTAACCAGGTAGACTAGTCCTACTTCTATATGGGTAACCAGGTAGACTAGTCCTACTTCTATATGGGTAACCAGGTAGACTAGTCCTACATGTGTAACCAGGTAGACTAGTCCTACTTCTACATGTGTAACCAGGTAGACTAGTCCTACTTCTATATGCGTAACCAGGTAGACTTTCCTACTTCTATATGGGTAACCAGGTAGACTAGTCCTACCTCTATATGCGTAATCAGGTAGACTAGTCCTACTTCTATATGGGTAACCAGGTAGACTAGTTCTACTTCTATATAGGTAACCAGGTAGACTAGTCCTACTTCTATATGGGTAACCAGGTAGACTAGTTCTACTTCTATATGGGTAACCAGGTAGACTAGTCCTACTTCTATATGGGTAACCAGGTAGACTAGTCCTACTTCTATATGGGTAACCAGGTAGACTAGTCCTACTTCTATATGGGTAACCAGGTAGACTAGTCCTACTTCTATATGGGTAACCAGTAGGACTAGTCCTACTTCTATATGGGTAACCAGGTAGACTAGTCCTACTTCTATATGGGTAACCAGGTAGACTAGTCCTACTTCTATATGGGTAACCAGGTAGACTAGTCCTACTTCTATATGGGTAACCAGGTAGACTAGTCCTACTTCTATATGGGTAACCAGGTAGACTAGTCCTACTTCTATATGGGTAACCAGGTAGACTAGTCCTACTTCTATATGGGTAACCAGGTAGACTAGTCCTACTTCTATATGGGTAACCAGGTAGACTAGTCCTACTTCTATATGGGTAACCAGGTAGACTTGTCCTACTTCTATATGGGTAACCAGGTAGACTAGTCCTACTTCTATATGGGTAACCAGGTAGACTAGTCCTACTTCTATATGGGTAACCAGGTAGACTAGTCCTACTTCTATATGGGTAACCAGGTAGACTAGTCCTACTTCTATATGGGTAACCAGGTAGACTAGTCCTACTTCTATATGGGTAACCAGGTAGACTAGTCCTACTTCTATATGGGTAACCAGGTAGACTAGTCCTACTTCTATATGGGTAACCAGGTAGACTAGTCCTACTTCTATATGGGTAACCAGGTAGACTAGTCCTACTTCTATATGGGTAACCAGGTAGACTAGTCCTACTTCTAATGTGTAACCATGTAGACTAGTCTACTTCTATATGGGTAACCAGGTAGACTAGTCTTACTTCTATATGGGTAATCAGGTAGACTAGTCCTACTCTGTATGCGTAACCAGGTAGACTAGTCCTACTTCTATATGGGTAACCAGGTAGACTAGTCCTACTTCTATATGGGTAACCAGGTAGACTAGTCCTACATGTGTAACCAGGTAGACTAGTCCTACTTCTACATGTGTAACCAGGTAGACTAGTCCTACTTCTATATGCGTAACCAGGTAGACTAGTCCTACTTCTATATGGGTAACCAGGTAGACTAGTCCTACCTCTATATGCGTAATCAGGTAGACTAGTCCTACTTCTATATGGGTAACCAAGTAGACTAGTCCTACTTCTATATGGGTAACCAGGTAGACTAGTCCTACTTCTATATAGGTAACCAGGTAGACTAGTCCTACTTCTATATGGGTAACCAGGTAGACTAGTCCTACTTCTATATGGGTAACCAGGTAGACTAGTCCTACTTCTATATGGGTAACCAGGTAGACTAGTCTTACTTCTATATGGGTAATCAGGTAGACTAGTCCTACCTCTGTATGCGTAACCAGGTAGACTAGTCCTACTTCTATATGGGTAACCAGGTAGACTAGTCCTACTTCTATATGGGTAACCAGGTAGACTAGTCCTACATGTGTAACCAGGTAGACTAGTCCTACTTCTACATGTGTAACCAGGTAGACTAGTCCTACTTCTATATGCGTAACCAGGTAGACTAGTCCTACTTCTATATGGGTAACCAGGTAGACTAGTCCTACTTCTATATGGGTAACCAGGTAGACTAGTCCTACTTCTATATGGGTAACCAGGTAGACTAGTCCTACTTCTATATGGGTAACCAGGTAGACTAGTCCTACTTCTATATGGGTAACCAGGTAGACTAGTCCTACTTCTATATGGGTAACCAGGTAGACTAGTCCTACTTCTATATGGGTAACCAGGTAGACTAGTCCTACTTCTATATGGGTAACCAGGTAGACTAGTCCTACTTCTATATGGGTAACCAGGTAGACTAGTCCTACTTCTATATGGGTAACCAGGTAGACTAGTCCTACTTCTATATGGGTAACCAGGTAGACTAGTCCTACTTCTATATGGGTAACCAGGTAGACTAGTCCTACTTCTATATGGGTAACCAGGTAGACTAGTCCTACTTCTATATGGGTAACCAGGTAGACTAGTCCTACTTCTATATGGGTAACCAGGTAGACTAGTCCTACTTCTATATGGGTAACCAGGTAGACTAGTCCTACTTCTATATGGGTAACCAGGTAGACTAGTCCTACTTCTATATGGGTAATCAGGTAGACTAGTCCTACTTCTATATGGGTAACCAGGTAGACTAGTCCTACTTCTATATGGGTAACCAGGTAGACTAGTCCTACTTCTATATGGGTAACCAGGTAGACTAGTCCTACTTCTATATGGGTAACCAGGTAGACTAGTCCTACTTCTATATGGGTAACCAGGTAGACTAGTCCTACTTCTAAATGGGTAACCAGGTAGACTAGTCCTACTTCTATATGGGTAACCAGGTAGACTAGTCCTACTTCTATATGGGTAACCAGGTAGACTAGTCCTACTTCTATATGGGTAACCAGGTAGACTAGTCCTACTTCTATATGGGTAACCAGGTAGACTAGTCCTACTTCTATATGGGTAACCAGGTAGACTAGTCCTACTTCTATATGGGTAACCAGGTAGACTAGTCCTACTTCTATATGGGTAACCAGGTAGACTAGTCCTTGCTCTATATGCGTAATCAGGTAGACTAGTCCTACTTCTATATGCGTAACCAGGTAGACTAGTCCTACTTCTATATGCGTAACCAGGTAGACTAGTCCTACTTCTATATGCGTAACCAGGTAGACTAGTCCTACTTCTATATGCGTAACCAGGTAGACTAGTCCTACTTCTATATGGGTAACCAGGTAGACTAGTACTACTTCTACATGGGTAATCAGGTAGACTAGTCCTACTTCTAAATGTGTAACCAGGTAGACTAGTCCTGCTTCTATATGGGTAACCAGGTAGACTAGTCCTATTTCTATATGGGTAACCAGGTAGACTAGTCCTATTTCTATATGGGTAATCAGGTAGACTAGTCCTACCTCTGTATGCGTAACCAGGTAGACTAGTCCTACTTCTGTATGGGTAACCAGGTAGACTAGTCCTACTTCTATATGGGTAACCAGGTAGACTAGTCCTACATGTGTAACCAGGTAGACTAGTCCTACTTCTACATGTGTAACCAGGTAGACTAGTCCTACTTCTATATGGGTAACCAGGTAGACTAGTCCTACCTCTATATGCGTAATCAGGTAGACTAGTCCTACTTCTATATGGGTAACCAGGTAGACTAGTCCTACTTCTATATGGGTAACCAGGTAGACTAGTCCTACTTCTATATGGGTAACCAGGTAGACTAGTCCTACTTCTATATGGGTAACCAGGTAGACTAGTCCTACTTCTATATGGGTAACCAGGTAGACTAGTCCTACTTCTATATGGGTAACCAGGTAGACTAGTCCTACTTCTATATGGGTAACCAGGTAGACTAGTCCTACTTCTATATGGGTAACCAGGTAGACTAGTCCTACTTCTATATGGGTAACCAGGTAGACTAGTCCTACTTCTATATGGGTAACCAGGTAGACTAGTCCTACTTCTATATGGGTAACCAGGTAGACTAGTCCTACTTCTATATGGGTAACCAGGTAGACTAGTCCTACTTCTATATGGGTAACCAGGTAGACTAGTCCTACTTCTATATGGGTAACCAGGTAGACTAGTCCTACATGTGTAACCAGGTAGACTAGTCCTACTTCTACATGTGTAACCAGGTAGACTAGTCCTACTTCTATATGGGTAACCAGGTAGACTAGTCCTACCTCTATATGCGTAATCAGGTAGACTAGTCCTACTTCTATATGGGTAACCAGGTAGACTAGTCCTACTTCTATATGGGTAACCAGGTAGACTAGTCCTACTTCTATATGGGTAACCAGGTAGACTAGTCCTACTTCTATATGGGTAACCAGGTAGACTAGTCCTACTTCTATATGGGTAACCAGGTAGACTAGTCCTACTTCTATATGGGTAACCAGGTAGACTAGTCCTACTTCTATATGGGTAACCAGGTAGACTAGTCCTACTTCTATATGGGTAACCAGGTAGACTAGTCCTACTTCTATATGGGTAACCAGGTAGACTAGTCCTACTTCTATATGGGTAACCAGGTAGACTAGTCCTACTTCTATATGGGTAACCAGGTAGGCTAGTCCTACTTCTATATGGGTAACCAGGTAGGCTAGTCCTACTTCTATATGGGTAACCAGGTAGACTAGTCCTACTTCTATATGGGTAACCAGGTAGCCTAGTCCTACTTCTATATGGGTAACCAGGTAGACTAGTCCTACTTCTATATGGGTAACCAGGTAGACTAGTCCTACTTCTATATGGGTAACCAGGTAGACTATTCCTACTTCTATATGGGTAACCAGGTAGACTAGTCCTACTTCTATATGGGTAACCAGGTAGACTAGTCCTACTTCTATATGGGTAACCAGGTAGACTAGTCCTACTTCTATATGGGTAACCAGGTAGACTAGTCCTACTTCTATATGCGTAACCAGGTAGACTAGTCCTACTTCTATATGGGTAACCAGGTAGACTAGTCCTACTTCTATATGCGTAACCAGGTAGACTAGTCCTACTTCTATATGGGTAACCAGGTAGACTAGTCCTACTTCTATATGGGTAACCAGGTAGACTAGTCCTACTTCTATATGGGTAACCAGGTAGACTAGTCCTACTTCTATATGGGTAACCAGGTAGACTAGTCCTACTTCTATATGGGTAACCAGGTAGACTAGTCCTACCTCTATATGGGTAACCAGGTAGACTAGTCCTACCTCTATATGCGTAATCAGGTAGACTAGTCCTACTTCTATATGGGTAACCAGGTAGACTAGTCCTACTTCTATATGGGTAACCAGGTAGACTAGTCCTACTTCTATATGGGTAACCAGGTAGACTAGTCCTACTTCTAAATGTGTAACCAGGTAGACTAGTCCTACTTCTATATGGGTAACCAGGTAGACTAGTCCTACTTCTATATGGGTAATCAGGTAGACTAGTCCTACCTCTGTATGCGTAACCAGGTAGACTAGTCCTACTTCTATATGGGTAACCAGGTAGACTAGTCCTACTTCTATATGGGTAACCAGGTAGACTAGTCCTACTTCTACATGTGTAACCAGGTAGACTAGTCCTTCTGCTATATGGGTAACCAGGTAGACTTGTCCTACTTCTATATGGGTAACCAGGTAGACTAGTCCTACTTCTATATGGGTAACCAGGTAGACTAGTCCTACTTCTATATGCGTAACCAGGTAGACTAGTCCTACTTCTATATGGGTAACCAGGTAGACTAGTACTACTTCTACATGGGTAATCAGGTAGACTAGTCCTACTTCTAAATGTGTAACCAGGTAGACTAGTCCTACTTCTATATGGGTAACCAGGTAGACTAGTCCTATTTCTATATGGGTAATCAGGTAGACTAGTCCTACCTCTGTATGCGTAACCTGGTAGACTAGTCCTACTTCTATATGGGTAACCAGGTAGACTAGTCCTACTTCTATATGGGTAACCAGGTAGACTAGTCCTACATGCGTAACCAGGTAGACTAGTCCTACTTCTACATGCGTAACCAGGTAGACTAGTCCTACTTCTATATGCGTAACCAGGTAGACTAGTCCTACTTCTATATGGGTAACCAGGTAGACTAGTACTACTTCTACATGGGTAATCAGGTAGACTAGTCCTACTTCTAAATGTGTAACCAGGTAGACTAGTCCTACTTCTATATGGGTAACCAGGTAGACTAGTCCTATTTCTATATGCGTAACCAGGTAGACTAGTCCTACTTCTATATGCGTAACCAGGTAGACTAGTCCTACTTCTATATGGGTAACCAGGTAGACAAGTCCTACTTCTATATGGGTAACCAGGTAGACTAGTCCTACTTCTATATGGGTAACCAGGTAGACTAGTCCTACCTCTATATGCGTAACCAGGTAGACTAGTCCTACTTCTATATGGGTAACCAGGTAGACTAGTCCTACTTCTATATGGGTAACCAGGTAGACTAGTCCTACATGTGTAACCAGGTAGACTAGTCCTACTTCTACATGCGTAACCAGGTAGACTAGTCCTACTTCTATATGCGTAACCAGGTAGACTAGTCCTACTTCTATATGGGTAACCAGGTAGACAAGTCCTACTTCTATATGGGTAACCAGGTAGACTAGTCCTACCTCTATATGGGTAACCAGGTAGACTAGTCCTACCTCTATATGCGTAATCAGGTAGACTAGTCCTACTTCTATATGGGTAACCAGGTAGACTAGTCCTACTTCTATATGGGTAACCAGGTAGACTAGTCCTACTTCTATATGGGTAACCAGGTAGACTAGTCCTACTTCTATATGGGTAACCAGGTAGACTAGTCCTACTTCTATATGGGTAACCAGGTAGACTTGTCCTACTTCTATATGGGTAACCAGGTAGACTAGTCCTACCTCTGTATGCGTAACCAGGTAGACTAGTCCTACTTCTATATGGGTAACCAGGTAGACTAGTCCTACTTCTATATGGGTAACCAGGTAGACTAGTCCTACATGGGTAACCAGGTAGACTAGTCCTACATGGGTAACCAGGTAGACTAGTCCTACATGGGTAACCAGGTAGACTAGTCCTACATGGGTAACCAGGTAGACTAGTCCTACATGGGTAACCAGGTAGGACTAGTCCTACATGGGTAACCAGGTAGACTAGTCCTACATGGGTAACCAGGTAGACTAGTCCTACATGGGTAACCAGGTAGACTAGTCCTACATGGGTAACCAGGTAGACTAGACCTACTTCTATATGGGTAACCAGGTAGACTAGTCCTACTTCTATATGGGTAACAGGTAGACTAGTCCTACTTCTATATGGGTAACCAGGTAGACTAGTCCTACTTCTATATGGGTAACCAGGTAGACTAGTCCTACTTCTATATGGGTAACCAGGTAGACTAGTCCTACTTCTATATGGGTAACCAGGTAGACTAGTCCTACTTCTATATGGGTAACCAGGTAGACTAGTCCTACTTCTATATGGGTAACCAGGTAGACTAGTCCTACTTCTATATGGGTAACCAGGTAGACTAGTCCTACTTCTATATGGGTAACCAGGTAGACTAGTCCTACTTCTATATGGGTAACCAGGTAGACTAGTCCTACTTCTATATGGGTAACCAGGTAGACTAGTCCTACTTCTATATGGGTAACCAGGTAGACTAGTCCTACTTCTATATGGGTAACCAGGTAGACTAGTCCTACTTCTATATGGGTAACCAGGTAGACTAGTCCTACTTCTATATGGGTAACCAGGTAGACTAGTCCTACTTCTATATGGGTAACCAGGTGTGTGTTTTCGTGTCATGCCTATTATTACTGTGTTTTGACTGTTATTTTATAAAATAATTACACACCACTTTCAATTATTACGCAATTAAATTAATCATATAACAATTAATGAAGTAGTAATCTGGGGCACCACGGGAAAATTTATTTAACGAGTTGCTATCTCCCGACTAAACTCTAAAGATATAAATATGTATTACATCAGTCACGGTCAATTCATTCATTCTTATTTACCATATCAGTCTCATTCTGTATGTCGCAAAATTCTTGGATATCTGCACGAGCCGTATCATAAATGATGAATCGGCAATATACAAATTGGTTTAATTATTTACTAACTAAATAATCACGCAGAATTACATAAACACACAAACAGGATAGCTGACACATTGATTACTACATAATGCAATGAAAAGTCCCTAGCGGACTAACCCGATTTATGATGGCTTGTTACCAAATGAAAAGGGAGGGGCATGTAAGAAAGAGCGGGAGAAGAGACAAAGGACTTCACCTATCGTACATACAGTTGAATAATACGCTGGTATAATTAAACTGTATTTAACAGTAAATGTACTACTGGTGATACTGGTGTTTCATCCCGCGGCCTCTGCAATGGATTAGTCCGCTGAGACAGGCCTCCACAATGGATTAGTCCACTGAGACGGGCCTCCACAATGGATTAGTCCACTGAGACGGGCCTCCGCAATGGATTAGTCCACTGAGACGGGCCTCCGCAATGGATTAGTCCACTGAGACGGGCCTCCGCAATGGATCAGTCCACTGAGACGGGCCTCCGCAATGGATCAGTCCACTGAGACGGGCCTCCGCAATGGATCAGTCCACTGAGACGGGCCTCCGCAATGGATCAGTCCACTGAGACGGGCCTCCGCAATGGATCAGTCCACTGAGACGGGCCTCCGCAATGGATCAGTCCACTGAGACGGGCCTCCGCAATGGATCAGTCCACTGAGACGGGCCTCCGCAATGGATTAGTCCACTGAGACGGGCGTGAATCAGACAGGTGTCTCGTGTGCCATAACTTATTTGTATATATTTCCACGGCTCTACAAAAACAATCTCTGTTGACAAACAGCCTATTGACCAAACAGTGGACCAGGGGACTAAATGGGGTCATCCCTAGTGTAGCTACAGTACACGCCCATTAGACATAACATGGTAAACTAAAACCTGATTGGTTTAGCAAACCTTTCATATGCATTCTATTACAATATGAGACGTGAATATGTGGAGGTAGCATGGCTGTGAATGGCGGTCTACTTGTTATCACACAGTTTTTCATACTTTTCTTTCAGGTGTTTCCTCTGGGCTGCAGGTGTCCGGTTCTAAGATGGAACAAGTGGAGGCTGAGGTACAAGGGTTCTCACCGTAAAAGAGCTGGTTTCTCAGACACACATTAATTTCAGTCCAGACTTAAAGGCTATTTTTAATGGAGATTCACTGTTTCTTCTTCTTTCTATGTTGCAGTATGCCCCAAGTAATCTGTTCTGTCTATGTTGCAGTATGCCCCATGTAATCTGTTCTCTCTATGTTGTAGTATGCCCCATGTAATCTGTTCTGTCTATGTTGCAGTATTTACATTTACATTTACGTCATTTAGCAATCTTTTCTGTCGATGTTGCACTATGCCCCATGTAATCTGTTCTGTCTATGTTGCAGTACGGGCGTTTAACTCTATATTTCCTCTTGTTTCAGTATGAGCGTTTAAAGAGGATCCATGCAGAGCTGGAGGAGAAGCTGGAGGCCTCAGAGATCCAGAATAAACAGCAGTCTGCTGAGTACAGGACCCTGATGCAACAGAGAGATGTACGGTCTGATACATGGAGAACTATATGACACTCAATGAAGAACGCAGTCTTATAAATCATCCTATCAGCGACAGAGGTCGGCCTAGTCCAGGAGTATTCAAATCCTACCCTGGAGGTCTAGAGTACTGCTGCTTTTCTTTCCTACACGATCATTTGTTGTACCCACTTGGTGTCCCAGGTCTAAATCAGTCCCTGATTTAAAGGGGAAGAATGTAAAATGGCAGAACTGATCCACTTGGTGTCCCAGGTCTAAATCAGTCCCTGATTTAAAGGGGAAGAATGGGGTAAAAAGCAGTGGATCTGGCTTCCAGGTCCAGATTTGAATTTAAATAATATATAATCTAGAATATTATAGGCCTAGCTAGAAGTATATGAGGGGTCTAGCCTAATGATAGTATAGCCACCTTGGGACCACATACACCCCTGGAGAGGAAATGGATGATCCCCCTAGAGAGGAAATGGTGATCCCCCCCCTCCTAGAAAGGAAATGGATGATCCCCCTAGAGAGGAAATGGATGATCCCCCCCCCCCTAGAGAGGAAATGGATGATCCCCTCCTAGAGAGGAAATGGATGATCCCCTCCTAGAGAGGAAATGGATGATCCCCTCCTAGAGAGGAAATGGATGATCCCCCCCCTAGAGAGGAAATGGATGATCCCCCCCCTAGAGAGGAAATGGATGATCACCCTAGAGAGGAAATGGATGATCACCCTAGAGAGGAAATGGATGATCCCCCTAGAGAGGAAATGGATGATCCCCCTAGAGAGGAAATGGATGATCCCCTAGAGAGGAAATGGATGATCAGGTTGTGGTTTGACACTCACTTTTAGTCTGATGCTATCAAACAAAAGTCTGTAAAACATTTATATTAGTTAGACACACAGCAATGTAACACTTCCTGGATCTGGAACAGTGTCCCGCCCAATGCCGGAAGTAGTGCACCATGCACTGATATATTGACCGTGTATAGGAAGTAGGGTGTTGATATTACTATATATACTTCTTCTTCTACTACAAATCTACCATTCCAGTGTTTTACTTGCTATATTGTATTTACTTTGCCACCATGGCCTTTTTTTGCCTTTACCTCCCTTATCTCACCTCATTTGCTCACATTGTATATAGACTTATTTTTTTCTACTGTATTATTGACTGTATGTTTCTTTATTCCACGTGTAACTCTGTGTTGTTGTATGTTGTCGAACTGCTTTGCTTTATCTTGACCAGGTCGCAATTGTAAATGAGAACTTGTTCTTAACTTGCCTACCTGGTTAAATAAAGGTGAAATAAAAATAAATAAAAATATTGGCCGTGTATAGGAAGTAGGGTGTTGATATTGTGATTTACACCACCTCTTCGACCATGTTGAAAGAGAAAGACCATCAGGGATTACCATATGTTTTTAATGATTTTATCCCCTTTACAGAATTTAGACTTAGCAAAGTAAGACTTCCTATAAAATGGTTATTGAGAGGTGCTATTATTCTGTTCTTGTGTCTCCATGCAGCATGTGATCTCAGTGAAGGAGAAGCTCTCTGTTCAGCTGAAGGAGTCTGAGACTGAGGTGTCCAGGCTGCAGTCAGAGCTCAGTACCACCACCGACCAGAGGGTGGCGCTACAGGAAGAACTACAGGCCCAGCAGGTGAAACTGAGCCAGAGTGCTTACACCCTGAACGACCTCCACATGGGCAAGCAGCAACTGGAGGCCACCGTCAAGGAGTTGAGGGAGAAACTTGGACGGGCAACAGCGATGGGCAAAGAGACCCAGATGCTCCAGAGAACCGTACAGGAGAGGGAGGAGAAGCTCTCTGCTGCCCGGGCAGAGCTGTGTGAGGCTGGGGAGAGAGCGAGAGAATCCGGGGGGTCCAGAGAGGAGCTGGAGGATCTCGGGAGAGAGCTGGCTGAGATGAGGAGCTCTCAGGAGAAGGTGATGTCAGAAGACTATGAGATGAAGATGGAGAAGCAGAGGCTGAAGACAGAGACTGAGCAGGCCCAGGGGAGAATAGAGGAGCTGGCCAGGCAGGTCAGGGAGGTCCAGGATGCTCTCGGCAGGACGGTCCTGGAGAAGGACACCCTCATCGAGGCTCTGAAGCTGGAGAAGAGCCAGCTGGAAGGGGACCTGGTCCAGGCAGAGAGGGGCCTCCAGGAGCAGGTCAGGAAGTACCAGCAAACCATTGAGGAGTTGACCACTGCCCGTTCCATGGACACCTCGGCACTGCAGGTCCACTGTTGTTTCACTACTGTTTTTACTATCTTCATGTATCTACATTCATTTCGTATGTCTGGAAATGTATTGTTTTATCTTTTCACTTTTGTGTTATTTCATTAGTGCTTTGACAATGAACTGTATTTTTTGTGGTCCCGTGTGGCTCAGTTGGTAGAGCATGGTGTTTGCAACGCCAGGGTTGTGGGTTCGATTCCCACGGGGGACCAGTACAGAGAAGAAAAAAAATGTATGAAATCTATGCATTCACTACTGTAAGTCGCTCTGGATAAGAGCGTCTGCTAAATGACTAAAAATGTAAATGTTTTGTAAGGAATGTGCTGTACTAATAGCTTGATTATTTTCAGACGGCGTATGAGAGGACGGTGATGCTGAACCAGGAGAAGGACCTGGAGATCTCCCGGTTGAGGAGAGACGTGGAAAAGATGGCCTCCGAACACAGAGACACCAATGAGATGCTCTCCGTCACCGTGGCCGAGGAGAAAAAACAGCTGATAGACCTCCTCCAGGTCAGCTCACAGACCATAGAGCTAGATGGAGGACTCGTGTGTTGGAACGGGTTATATCCATCTAGAGTCCTCTATCTAACTCTATGTGACAGACCTCTCTAACATCTTTACTTTATCCTGTCCACTCTGCTTGGAAATATCCTTTTTCTATTTTGTTGTTTTTAAATTGGAATTTTGTTTTTATGAATTGTGTTTGCTGCTAAATCAAAGCAAATCAAATGTATTTATATAGCCCTTCTTACATCAGCTGATGTCACAAAGTGCTGTACAGAAACCCAGTCTAAAACCCCCAAACAGCAAGTAATGCAGGTGTAGAAGTCCTCATTGAGGACTTTGAAAATGTTCTGAATGTGAATCTCTAGGAGAAGGACTCCTTCACGGAGAGCCTGAGAGCTAACATGGCCGCCACCCAGAGGGAGCTGGAGGCTGTTGTTCAGGCAGCCACAGAGGAGGCAGAGACCCTGAGAGGAGCTCTGGAGGAGAAGGACTCCTTCACGGAGACCCTGAGAGGAGCTCTGTAGGAGAAGGACTCCTTCATGGAGAGCCTGAGAGCTAACATGGCCGCCACCCAGAGGGAGCTGGAGGCTGTGGTCCAGGCAGCCACCCAGGAGGCTGAGACCCTGAGAGGAGCTCTGGAGGAGAAGGACAAGCAGCTGGGAGGCATGAAGGAGGACAACAACCACCTGAAGGTACGTCCACAACATGTATGACATGGGTAATATGCAATGTACTGTACTGTGTAATGTACTGTGTCTATTTTGTATACAGTGGTACTGTGTGTGTTGGAGACAATTTTTCCCTCGGGACATTAACATTAATCCTATCCTATAAGGAGGAGATGGATCGTCTGAGGGACCAGCTGAGTAGACCCCAGCCCCCATGCCTGGCCGAGCCACGCCCCCCTGCCTGGCCGAGCCACGCCCCCCGGCCTGGCCGAGCCCCGGCCTGGCCGAGCCACGCCCCCCGGCCTGGCCGAGCCACGCCCCCCTGCCTGGCCGAGCCACGCCCCCCGGTCGGTAACACATCCTGTCATATCTCTTGTTGTTTAAAAAAAATAAAAAAATAATCTATGTATTGTATTTGCTGCTAAAAATGAACAGTCTTATTGAGGACGTTAACATGAACCACAGAACTGGAGACGGAGATCACCCAGCTGAAGACCTCAGGAGATGCCTCGAGGAGGACCATAGAGGAGCAGCAGGGGCACCTCCTCCTCTCCTCCCAGCAGTCTCTCCTGACGCAGCAGAATGAGTTGGAGCAGGCACACCAACGCCACGAGCAGAGCAGAGAGAACTACGATAGGCTAATCCACGCCAAGGACGAGGAGATTAGACGCCTGCAGCAGGAAGTAGATCACCTCGGCCCTACCCAATACTCCCAGGAACAGGAAGTGGTCATTCTCCAACGGGAAGACAAGAGTCAGTCGTCCCTGAATAACAGGGAGAACGGCAATGAGAAACACGACCTGTCCAAGGTGGAGGTAGAGAGACTAGTGAAGGTATTTCCTGAATTGGTGTTGTACTCAACAGCAGCTGATGATTCGGGATGAATTGCCATTCAGGATAATAAAGCATATCTGATCTCAATTTGAAGGGCATTAAGGAGACGGAGATCAGCCAGCTGAATGAGAGGAACCTGAACCTCACCAGACAGCTGGACCAGCTGGTGGTCTCCAGAGAGGAAATGGGGAAGCTCAGCCGGATAGTCCAGCGGAAAGACGTAGAGATCCAGGCGCTGCACTCCCACGTCTCCCTGGGGGGAGGAGGCCACAGCCAAGACGTGATGAATCCTCCAGCAGCAGCTGCAGGCCTACGCCGTGGAGAGAGAGCAGGTCAAAATCACAAATCAACTTATTAGAGTTGCAAAATCCGGGTCATTTTCCTAGAATGCCTAGATTTTCCAGAAATCCAAGTTGAAGGATTTCCTGCCTATTCCCTCCTGGATTCCAGGAATCTTCCAACCAGGAATTTTGTTAAAGTTATTGGAATTTTACAACCCCAATCATTTAAAGAATTTACTTGACCTGTTTTACTGTAGGTCCTGGCGGTGCTGAATGAGAAGGCGAGGGAGAACAGCCAGCTGAGGGGGGACTACCAGCACATCATGGACATTGTAGCAGGGAAGGAGGCTGTGCTCCTCAAGGTCCAACAGGAGAACATGAGGCTCTCCACCATGTCTGACCCCTCAGGGAGTCGAGAGATGTTCAGAGAGACCATTCAGAACCTGTCTCGGATCATCAGGTATTGTTTTGTAATATATACAGTACCAGTCAAAAGTTTGGACACACCTACTCAAGGATTTTTCTTTATTTTGACTATTTTCTACTTAATAATAGTGAAGACATCAAAACTATGACATAACACATATGGAATCATGTAGTAACTGAACATTAAAATATATTTTAGATTCTATAAAGTAGCCTCCCTTTGCCTTGATGACAGCTTTGCACACTCTTGGCATTCTCTCAACCAGCCTCATGAGGTAGTCACCTGAAATAGAGAAGATAGCCCTATTTGGTAAAAGACCAAGTCCGTATTATGGCAAGAACAGCTCAAATAAGTATGCTTCTGCTGCCATGGTGATCATGTATTGTCAGGGTGTATTTCGCTGCCATGGTGACCAGGTATTGTCAGGGTGTATTTCACTGCCATGGTGACCAGGTATTGTCAGGGTGTATTTCGCTGCCATGGTGACCAGGTATTGTCAGGGTGTATTTTGCTGCCATGGTGACCAGGTGTTGTCAGGGTGTATTTCGCTGCCACGGTGACCAGGTAAATGTCAGGGTGTATTTCGCTGCCATGGTGACCAGATATTGTCAGGGTGTATTTCGCTGCCATGGTGACCAGGTATTGTCACGGTGTATTTCGCTGCCATGGTGACCAGGTATCGTCAGGGTGTATTTCGCTGCCATGGTGACCAGGTATTGTCAGGGTGTATTTTGCTCTCGGGATTCATTTTGATTGCGTACTTGGACACAATGCTCCATTTTTAAAGGTAATTTCCGATATATAGCCGACATAATGCAGCGTTTTAGCATTCGGACTCTGCGGACGTGTGAACATAGTGTGATCGGATTGAATCCCGTCCTTAGTAATGTCACGTTCTATTTCCTGTTTTATTCTGTCAGTGTCCTTGGGTATCTTGATAGGTGCAAATATAATGAAATATTATTGTATTTTGTTGTTATTATTATCATCAGAGAGAAGGACATTGAGATGGACGCGCTGACACAGAAGTGCCAGACCCTGGTGTCGGTGCTGCAGGCAGGAGACTCTGGAGGCGTCAGCTCCAACCAGTTTGAAGAGCTGCTGCAGGAGAGGGACACACTGAAACAACAGGCAAGATAAGATTTTAGCATTTTATTGTCTTGGTTTTTATAGAAATGTGCCTTGTTTCACAAAACAAGACAAACTCCTTACAGGATATAAAAACAACAGACAATACAGGAAAAATATGACATGGGTAAAAACATTATTCACATCACAGATCAGGAATCACACAGATGTGTGTATTGTAGTGTGTGTGTGTATTGTAGTGTGTGTGTATTGTAGTGTGTGTGTATTGTAGTGTGTGTCTATTATATTTAACCTTTTGAGTCATGCAAAGACACAAGGTCTCTTTTATAGATGACTGCTGTAATTTATAATATTTTATTAATGTGCAGTGTAGAATGTGCAGTATTGTATGTGCAGTATTGTACTGTATGTATTGTACTGTATGTATTGTACTGTATGTATTGCCATTGTCCAGGTGAACAGTGTGTGAATCGAGGTGTGTGTGTATGTATTGTAATGTATCCAGGTGAAGAAGATGGAGGAGTGGAAGATGCAGGTGATCACCACGGTAAAGAACATGCAGCATGAATCTGCCCAGCTGGTCGAGGAGCTCCACAAGCTACAGGGACAGGTAACCGTCATAATATATTATAATAATGAATCATATGTAATATAATGAATCTGGCCAGCTGGTCGAGGAGCTCCACAAGCTACAGGGACAGGTAACCATCATAATATATTATAATAATGAATCATATGTAATATAATGAATCTGGCCAGCTGGTCGAGGAGCTCCACAAGCTACAGGGACAGGTAACCATCATAATATATTATAATAATGAATCATATGTAATATAATGAATCTGGCCAGCTGGTAGAAGAGCTCCACAAGCTACAGGGACAGGTAACTATGATAATATATTATAATAATGAATCATATGTAATATAATGAATCTGGCCAGCTGGTAGAAGAGCTCCACAAGCTACAGGGACAGGTAACCATCATAATATATTATAATAATGAATCATATGTAATATAATGAATCTGGCCAGCTGGTAGAAGAGCTCCACAAGCTACAGGGACAGGTAACCATCATAATATATTATAATAATGAATCATATGTAATATAATGAATCTGGCCAGCTGGTAGAAGAGCTCCACAAGCTACAGGGACAGGTAACCATCATAATATATTATAATAATGAATCATATGTAATATAATGAATCTGGCCAGCTGGTCGAGGAGCTCCACAAGCTACAGGGACAGGTAACTATGATAATATATTATAATAATGAATCATATGTAATATAATGAATCTGGCCAGCTGGTCGAGGAGCTCCACAAGCTACAGGGACAGGTAACTATGATAATATATTATAATAATGAATCATATGTAATATAATGAATCTGGCCAGCTGGTAGAAGAGCTCCACAAGCTACAGGGACAGGTAACCATCATAATATATTATAATAATGAATCATATGTAATATAATGAATCTGGCCAGCTGGTCGAGGAGCTCCACAAGCTACAGGGACAGGTAACTATGATAATATATTATAATAATGAATCATATGTAATATAATGAATCTGGCCAGCTGGTCGAGGAGCTCCACAAGCTACAGGGACAGGTAACTATGACACCCACTGGACTCTACCCACACACCCACTGGACTCTACCCACACACCCACTGGACTCTACCCACACACCCACTGGACTCTACCCACACACCCACTGGACTCTACCCACACACCCACTGGACTCTACCCACACACCCACTGGACTCTACCCACACACCCACTGGACTCTACCCACACACCCACTGGACTCTACCCACACACCCACTGGCCTCTACCCACACACCCACTGGACTCTACCCACACACCCACTGGACTCTACCCACACACCCACTGGACTCTACCCACACACCCACTGGACTCTACCCACACACCCACTGGACTCTACCCACACACTCACTGGACTCTACCCACACACCCACTGGACTCTACCCACACACCCACTGGACTCTACCCACACACCCACTGGACTCTACCCACACACCCACTGGACTCTACCCACACACCCACTGGCCTCAGTTTTCAAATAACTTAATTCTGAAACTTGTCATTCTATTCTTGTTCTGAGAGATAAAGGCTATTCCATGTGAGAAATTGCCAAGAAACTGAAGATCTCGTACAACTCTGTGTACTACTCCCTTCATAGAACAGCGCAAACTGGCTCTAATTAGAATAGGAGGGTGAGGCCCCGGTGCACAACTGAGCAAGAGGACAAGTACATTAGAGTGTCTAGTTTGAGAAACAGACGCCTCACAAGTCCTCAACTGGCAGCTTCATTAAATAGTACCCGCAAAACACCAGTCTCAAGGTCAACAGTGAAGAGGCGACTCTGGGATGCTGGCCTTCTAGGCAAAGTTCTTCTGTCCAGTGTCTGTTTTTTTGCCCACCTTAATTATTTATTTGTATTGGCCAGTCTGAGATATGGCTTTTTCTTTGCAACTCTGCCGAGAAGGCCAGCATCCTGGAGTCGCCTCTTCACTGTTGAGACTGGTGTTTTGCGGGTACTATTTAATGAAGCTGCCAGTTGAGGAGTTGTGAGGCGTCTGTTTCTCAAACTAAACACTAATGTACTTGTCCTCTTGCTCAGTTGTGCACCGGGGCCTCCCACTCCTCTTTTTATTCTAGTTAGAGCCAGTTTGCGCTGTTCTGACGAGTTTCAGAACAGTTTCAGAAGAAAGTTATTTGTTTCTGGCCATTTTGAGCCTGTAATCGAACGCACAAATGCTGATGCTCCAGATACTCAACTAGTCTAAAGAAGCCAGTTTTATTGCTTCTTTAATCAGAACAACAGTTTTCAGCTGTGCTAACATAGTTGCAAAAGGGTTTTCTAATGATCAATTAGCCTTTTAAAATGATTAGCTAACACAACGTGCCATTGGAACACAGGAGTGATGGTTGCTGATAATGGGCCTCTGTACGCCTATGTAGATATTCCATAAAAGAATCAGCCGTTTCCAGCTACAATAATCATTTACAACATTAACAATGTCTACACTGTATTTCTGATCAGTTTGATGTTATTTTAATGGACCACAAAATGTGCTTTTCTTTAAAAAAAAAAACAAGGACATTTCTAAGTGACCCCAAACTTATGATTTTAGTATACACTGACACTCCAACACACACACACACACACACACACACACACAGAGTCTTTCACACTCTTCCCATATAGTGCTGCTATTGTTTATCATCTATCCTGATTGAGTAGTCACTTTTACCCCTACCCTACATGAACATATTACCTCAACTACCTAGTACGCCTGCATTGACTCAGTACCGGTACTCCTTGTATATAGCCTCATTATTGATAAAAAGTTATCAAAATAAAATGTATCTCTGCATTGTTGGGAAAAGGCTCGTAAATTAGCATTTCACGGTAAAGTCAACACCTGTTGTCTTCGGGCGCGTGTGACTAATACATTTTGATTTGATGGTGACTTTATTATCCTCATGGGGACATGGTCACTTCTTTTTGGTCACTCCTTTTGCCCATTTCTAACGTTACATCAAATAGTAACTGAATGCCTCGATGCCTGTCTGCCTGCTTTATATAGCAAGTCACGGCCACATGACTCAATATCTGTAGGAGCGATCCATTTTCGTGAACGGGGTGGTGTACCTAATAAACTGGCCGCCGAGTGTATCATCAAGCATGCAGGCACACAGTGACACATTTAGACAATGAATACAGGAAGTATAGGACAAATGCATATGATGGGTGATCCATAATGATTCAACTGTACACTATGCACACTATACACATTAGCACTCTGTCAACCCTCATGTGAAGTGTAGGTCAGCCCGCTGAACCTACTAGTGATTGTCATTCAGCAGTCTTACTGGGATGAATAAAGGACTGTTTGGCTCAAATCTCAAATCTCTCCGTGGATTACAGCCGTCTAATCCACAGCTATGAGCAGAAGGAAAGGAAACTAGGCAGTCTCAGTCACGAATTAGCCCACGTCCAACAGACCATCAGCCAGCTGAGCAGTACTAAAGATGTCCTCCTGGGGAAACTGGACAGTGTGGCGCAGAGTCCCCAAGTCACCACACTGTCTGCTGCTCTGACGTCTACTGCCCTGCCTCCTGCTGCAGTGAGACCTCCCAGACACCAGGTGGCAGCACCTGCAACACCAGGGAACCAGGAAGGACTGAGACAAGAGCTGGAGTCTCTGAGAGCCCTCGTGTCTGAGAGGGAGACTATGATCAGGACCTTGCAGGAGAACAACCACCGCTTGTCTAACTCAGCCCAGGTTTCGGACAGCGAGCAGCGCGGCCAGGCCAACGAGGCCAGACAGGTCAGAGAGAGACTGGACGCTCTGCAGCGCTCTGTCAGGGAGAAAGACCTGCTCATCAAGACTAAAGGAGACCAGCTCAACCAGGTTAGAGAGAGGCATGCATTCACCAACATACACGCATATGATGCATACTAGCATGTACACACACTAGAGGTCGACCGATTATGATTTTTCAACACCGATACCGATTATTGAATTATTTAATTAATATTCAATTATTTAACAACAATACTGAATGAACAATGAACACTTTTATTTCAACTTGATATAATACATCAATAAAATATATTTAGTCTCAAATAAATAATGAAAAATGTTCAATTTGGTTTAAATAATGCAAAAACAAAGTGTTGGAGAAGAAAGTAAAAGTGCAATATGTGCCATGTAAAAAAGCTAACGTTTAAGTTCCTTGCTCAGAACATGAGAACATATGAAAGCTGGTGGTTCCTTTTAACATGAGTCTTCAATATTTCCAGGTAAGAAGTTTTAGGTTGTAGTTATTATAGGACTATTTCTCTCTATACCATTTGTATTTCATATACCTTTGACTATTGGATGTTCTAATAGGTACGTTAGTATTGCCAGCCTAATCTCGGAAGTTGATAGGCTTGAAGTCATAAACAGCGAAGAGCTGCTGGCAAACGCACGAAAGTGCTGTTTGAATGAATGCTTACGAGCCTGCTGCTGCCTACCATCGCTCAGTCATTCTGCTCTATCAAATCATAGACTTAATTATAATATAATAACACACAGAAATACGAGCCTTTGGTCATTAATACGGTCGAATCTGGAAACTATCATCTCGAAAATAAAACGTTTATTCTTTCAGTGAAATACGGAAGCGTTCCGTATTTTATCTAACGGGTGGCATCCATAAGTCTAAATATTCCTGTTACATTGCACAACCTTCAATGTTATGTCATAATTACGTAAAATTCTGGCAAATTAGTTCGCAACGAGCCAGGCGGCCCAAACTGTTGCATATACCCTGACTCTGCGTACAATGAACGCAAGAGAAGTGACACAATTTCCCTAGTTTAATATTGCCTGCTAACATGAACTTCTTTTAGCTATATATGCAGGTTAAAAAATATATACTTCTGTGTATTGATTTTAAGAAAGGCATTGATGTTTATGGTTAGGTACAGTCGTGCAACGATTGTGCTTTTTTTCGCAAATGTGCTTTTGTTAAATCATCCCCCGTTTGCCGAAGTAGGCTGTCTTTGTTAGGAAGAAATAGTCTTCACACAGTTCGTAACGAGCCAGGCGGCCCAAACTGCTGCATATACCCTGACTCTGTTGCACAGAACGCAAGAGAAGTGACACAATTTCCCTAGTAAAAATAAATTCATGTTACCAGGCAATATTAACTAAATATGCAGGTTTAAAAATATATACTTGTGTATTGATTTTAAGAAAGGCATTGATGTTTATGGTTAGGTACATTGGTACAACGACAGTGCTTTTTTCGTGAATGCGCTTGTTAAATCACCCATTTGGCGAAGTAGGCTGTGATTCAATGGTAAATTAACAGGCACCGCATCGATTATATGCAACGCAGGACAAGCTAGATAAACTAGTAATATCATCAACCATGTGTAGTTAACTAGTGATTATGTTAAGATTGATTGTTTTTTATAAGATGCGTTTAATGCTAGCTAGCACCTTGGCTCCTTGCTGCACTCGCATAACAGGTGGTCAGCCTGCCACGCAGTCTCCTCGTGGAGTGCAATGTAATCGGCCATGATCGGTGTCCAAAAACGCCGATTACCGATTATGAGAACTTGAAATCGGCCCTAATTAATCGGCCATTCTGATTAATCGATCGACCTCTAACACACACACTGTGGAAGGCGCTAGCGGTACATACACACGGTGTGTGTGTGTGTGTGTGTGTGTGTGAACATTTAATCTGAAGGAAGTGTACGATTAAACCCTTGGTTGCCATGGGATCACGTCTCTATTTAACCAGGTAACTCTGATCTTCATTTCTCCAGGTGAGTGAGAACCTGAGGAACCGAGAGAGCGACAACGAGCCCTTATCCTGGAGATGGATACCAGGAAGCTTAAGGTAGGTGGCTGGGTTCACTTCCTCAAGACATTCCCCTACTGTTGGGCCCTTGAGCAAGGCCCTTAACATCTGCTCGTATCAACTGTGATGTGTGCCGTCTGGGGTGGCGCTGGTGAGAAGGAGCAGAAGACACATTTTCCTTGTTGGCTGAAACCTGGACCATAAAGTTGTGTTGTATTGAAGGATGAAAACGAGGCTGTGGCCCAGCGGAGCAGGGAGAAGGAGTCAGAGTTCAGAGCCCTGCAAGAGACCAACATGCAGGTGTCCCTCCTCATGAGGGAGAAGGAGTTTGAGAGGAGCGCCATGTCGGAGAAGGCTGCCGCCATGGAGAAGATGCTCAAGGACAGAGAACAGGTTATTCATAATTTACAGATCGTATACAAATGAATGACTGTCTGTTCCTCATATTTAGCTTTTAATAATAGATAACATCTAGTGAAGAATGACAGAGAAATGCAGTCAAAGTCAAATAGACTATTAAATAGTTTAAATACATTATTGGTTAAATATTTTCACTAACAGATTATTATATAATGTTTTTCTTTCCTGACCCCTTTACATTGATCTGTTTCCCGGCGCAACGTTCGGAGGTCAGGGGAGCTGAAACAGCTTCTGAATGAGCTGAGGTCCAGGCAGGAGAAAGCTGTGGCCTTCCAGCAGGAGAGAGACCAGGTCACGCTGGCTCTCAAACAGAAACAGATGGAGACCACAGCCGTACAGACTGAGGTAGGATGGCTGGACACACACACACACACACACACACACACACACACACACACACACACACACACACACACACACACACACACACACACACACACACAGAGACTGAGGTAGAATGGCTGGACGCACACACACACAGACTGAGGTAGGATGGCTGGACACACACACACACACACACACACACACAGAGACTGAGGTAGGATGGCTGGACACACACACACACACACACACACACACACAGACTGAGGTAGGATGGCTGGACACACACACAGACTGAGGTAGGATGGCTGGACACACACACACACAGACTGAGGTAGGATGGCTGGACACACACACACACACACACAGACTGAGGTAGGATGGCTGGACACACACACAGACTGAGGTAGGATGGCTGGGGACACACATAGACTGAGGTAGGATGGCTGGACACACACACACACACAGACTGAGGTAGGATGGCTGGGGACACACACACAGACTGAGGTAGGATGGCTGGACACACACACAGACTGAGGTAGGATGGCTGGACACACACACACACACACACACAGACAGAGGTAGGATGGCTGGACACACACACACACACAGACTGAGGTAGGATGGCTGGACACACACACACACACAGACTGAGGTAGGATGGCTGGACACACACACAGACTGAGGTAGGATGGCTGGACCCACACACACACACAGACTGAGGTAGGATGGCTGGACACACACACACACACAGACTGAGGTAGGATGGCTGGACACACACATACTGAGGTAGGATGGCTAGACACACACACACACACACACACAGACTGAGGTAGGATGGCTGGCTAGACACACACAGACTGAGGTAGGATGGCTGGACACACACACCCACAGACTGAGGTAGGATGGCTGGACACACACACACACACACACACACACACACACACACACACACACACACACACACACACACACACACACACAGAGACTGAGGTAGGATGGCTGGACGCACACACACACAGACTGAGGTAGGATGGCTGGACACACACACACACACACACACACACACAGAGACTGAGGTAGGATGGCTGGACACACACACACACACACACACACACACACACACACACACACACACACAGACTGAGGTAGGATGGCTGGACACACACACAGACTGAGGTAGGATGGCTGGACACACACACACACAGACTGAGGTAGGATGGCTGGACACACACACACACACACACAGACTGAGGTAGGATGGCTGGACACACACACAGACTGAGGTAGGATGGCTGGGGACACACATAGACTGAGGTAGGATGGCTGGACACACACACACACACAGACTGAGGTAGGATGGCTGGGGACACACACACAGACTGAGGTAGGATGGCTGGACACACACACAGACTGAGGTAGGATGGCTGGACACACACACACACACACACACACACACAGACAGAGGTAGGATGGCTGGACACACACACACACACAGACTGAGGTAGGATGGCTGGACACACACACACACACAGACTGAGGTAGGATGGCTGGACACACACACAGACTGAGGTAGGATGGCTGGACACACACACACACACAGACTGAGGTAGGATGGCTGGACACACACACACACACAGACTGAGGTAGGATGGCTGGACACACACATACTGAGGTAGGATGGCTAGACACACACACACACACACACACACACACACACAGACTGAGGTAGGATGGCTGGCTAGACACACACAGACTGAGGTAGGATGGCTGGACACACACACCCACAGACTGAGGTAGGATGGCTGGACACACACACACACACACAGACTGAGGTAGTTTGGCTGGACACACACACACACACACACACACACACACACAGACTGAGGTAGGATGGCTGGGGACACACACACAGACTGAGGTAGGATGGCTGGATGCAAACACACACAGACTGAGGTAGGATGGCTGGACGCAAACACACACAGACTGAGGTAGGACGGCTGGACGCAAACACACACAGACTGAGGTAGGACGGCTGGACACACACACACACAGACTGAGGTAGGATGGCTGGACACACACATACTGAGGTAGGATGGCTAGACACACACACACACACACACACAGACTGAGGTAGGATGGCTGGCTAGACACACACAGACTGAGGTAGGATGGCTAGACACACACACACACACACACACACACACACAGACTGAGGTAGGATGGCTGGACACACACACCCACAGACTGAGGTAGGATGGCTGGACACACACACCCACAGACTGAGGTAGGATGGCTGGACACACACACACAGACTGACGTAGGATGGCTGGACACACACACACACACACACACACAGACTGAGGTAGGATGGCTGGACACACACACACACACACAGACTGAGGTAGGATGGCTGGACACACACAGACTGAGGTAGGATGGCTGGACACACACACACACACACACAGACTTTGGTAGGATGGCTGGACACACACACACACACACACACACACACACACACACACACACACACACACACACACACACACACACACACACAGACTTTGGTAGGATGGCTGGACACACACACACACACACACACACAGACTGAGGTAGGATGGCTGGACACACACACACACACAGATTGAGGTAGGATGGCTGGACACACACACACACACAGACTGAGGTAGGATTGCTGGACACACACACACACACAGACTGAGGTAGGATGGCTGGACACACACACACACACAGACTGAGGTAGGATGGCTGGACACACACACACAGACTAAGGTAGGATGGCTGGACACACACGCACGCACGCACGCACGCACACACAGACTTTGGTAGGATGGCTGGACACACACAGACTGAGGTAGAATGGCTGGGGACACACACAGACTGAGGTAGGATGGCTGGACACACACACACAGACTGAGGTAGGATGGCTGGACACACACACACACACACACACACAGACTGAGGTAGGATGGCTGGACACACACACACAGACTGAGGTAGGATGGCTGGGGACACACACAGACTGAGGTAGGATGGCTGGACACACACACACACACACAGACTGAGGTAGGATGGCTGGACACACAGACTGTGGTAGTATGGCTGGACACACACACACACACACAGACTGAGGTAGGATGGTTGGACACACACACACACAGACTGAGGTAGGATGGCTGGACACACACACACACACACACACACACACACACACACACACACACACACACACACACACACACACACACAGACTGAGGTAGGATGGCTGGACGCAGACGTACAGACCATGAATACAAACTAGTCACCTTTCGTCGAAATTCGCCGTTTTGAATCCAAAATAGGTGACCTACGTGATTCGTGTTGATCCGAAGAGAAAATTTTGGCGGAGGGGTTGGATGACTACTGGCTGTAAGCGAACAAGTGATGCGCGTTTGGAGCAAAACTGTCTGTATCCAAGGCTCAGCCAATCGTTCACATAACAACAGAAAGCATCACCCAACTGAAGAGAGAAGAGACAACCAACTTCCTAGTTACAGCATCAACGCCGCGGTCTCAGGAAAGAGCGGGAGAGTGGAAAGGCAGTTTGTCAGTTACAGCAGAGCAGTCCCCCTGAACGGTAACGGAACGGTAACGGGTTAGTGTTAGGGTGGGGGGGTAGGGTAGGGTGGGGTAGGGTAGTTAGGGTAGGGTGGGGTAGGGTAGGTTAGGGTACGGTGGGGTAGGGTAGGGTGGGGTAGGGTAGTTAGGGTAGGGTGGGGTAGGGTGGGGTAGGGTAGGTTAGGGTAGGGTGGGGTAGGGTAGGGGTAGGGTAGGTTAGGGTACGGTGGGGTAGGGTAGGGTGGGGTAGGGTAGTTAGGGTAGGGTGGGGTAGGGTGGGGTAGGGTAGGTTAGGGTAGGGTGGGGTAGGGTACGGTGGGGGAGGGTAGTTAGGGTAGGGTAGGGTAGGTTAGGGTAGGGTGGGGTAGGGTACGGTGGGGTAGGGTAGTTAGGGTAGGGTAGGTTAGTGTTAGGGTGGGGTAGGGTAGTTAGGGTACGGTGGGGTAGGTTAGGGTTAGGGTGGGGGTAGGGGTAGGATGGGGTAGGTTAGGGTTAGGGTGGGGGTAGGGTTAGGTTAGTGTTAGGGTAGGGTGGGGTAGGTTAGGGTTAATTTAGTATATGAATAATAATATTGTTAGTAGACAATCCCCTATTATTGTCAGGCCTTGGACTGCTATGATGTGCTGCTACTGTTTATATTTAGATGCAGGACGGTGGTACAAAAAGGACACAATTGTCAAAATAGAAAATGACTCAAGTAAAAGTCACCCAGTAAAATACTACTTGAGTAAAAGTCTATAAGTATTTGGTTTTTAAATATACTTAAGTATCAAAAGTAAAAGTAAAAACGAAGCATTTGTGTTTTGTGAGTCTGCCAGATCAGAGGCAGTAGGGATGTTCTGTCGATAAGTGTGTGAATTGGACCATTTTCCTGTCAGAAGTGCCAGGCCTTGGTGTCGGGAGATCCACAATACTTTTTGAGGTGATATTTTCTAAGAGCAGCTGGAGCTCCAGCAGTGAAACCGGTACTCAGATCCCAGGTCAACCACTGACTATTGGTAAAGATCTAACACCTATTCCCCCCCCCCCCCTCTCTCTCTCTCTCTCTCTCTCTCTCTCTCTCTCTCTCTCTCTGTGTCTCTGTCTCTCTCTCTCTCTCTCTCTCTCTCTCTCTCTGTCTCTGTCTCTGTCTCTGTCTCTGTCTCTGTCTCTGTCTGTCTCTCTCTGTCTCTCTCTGTCTGTCTCTGTCTCTCTCTCTCTGTCTCTCTCTGTCTCTCTCTCTCTGTCTCTCTCTCTCTGTCTCTCTCTCTCTGTCTCTCTCTCTCTGTCTCTCTCTCTCTGTCTCTCTCTCTCTGTCTCTCTCTCTCTGTCTCTCTAACTCGCTGTGTCTCTGTCTCTCTCTCTCTGACTCTCTCTCTGTCTCTGTCTCTCTCTCTCTCTCTGACTCTCTCTCTGTGTCTCTCTCTCTGACTCTCTCTCTGTCTCTGTGTCTCTCTCTCTGACTCATCCCCCTCTGTCTCTCTCTCTGTCTCTGTCTCTCTCTCTCTGTCTCTCTCTCTGACTCATCCCCCTCTGTCTCTCTCTCTGTTTCTCTGTTTCTCTCTCTCTCTCTTTCTGTCTCTCTGTCTCTCTCTCTCTGTTTCTCTCTCTCTCTCTTTCTGTCTCTCTCTGTGTGTCTCTCTCTCTGTCTCTGTCTCTCAGCTGCAGCATGTGAAGGACAGAGAGCAGCGGTTAAAGTTGGAGCTGGACCGGCTACGTAACCACCTGCTGGAGATAGAGGACACCTACACACGGGAGGCCCTCGCCTCCGAGGACAGGGAGGCGGAGCTACGTAGGAGGGTCACGCTATTGGACGACAGACTGGCTACATCCTTCAGTCAGGTGGAGACCACCAGGTAGGTGTAAAGGACATTGAGTTACTTGCATAGCGATTTTACCTTTTTCTTCCTGATTCAGTTTATACCGAGGCTCGAACTCAGGGCCTCTGCCTCGCAAACACACAGGATTTGTCTCCTGAAGCGTCTTTACCCAAAAGCAAGCTATTCACGCCACCGAAAAGCAAGCTATTCGGCAGTGCAAGTGGAGAGGAGTGAGTGACCGGGGCAGCTGACTGTTCCCTGGCAACCTGGTTCCTAACACACAGGTGTGAAGTAGCCTTCTGCAGTAGGACAATAGACTGGCTGAGGCCAGGGGTTGATATCCTACCTTAGCTGTAAGAAGACACAAAGTTTGTCTCTTATTTCCCAGGGCCAGAAGGAGGGTTCTGAGTGGTACTCATGGGCAACTGTAAGGGTTTCCTACAATATTTATATATTTATTGTCTAATATTGTTCCTCCTTCACGACGTGTAGCCACTAGGCCAACAAAGTAATTCATCTTCTCCTTCATCTTCCTCCTCTCTTCTTCTTTGTTCTCCGTGTAGCCACCAGACGTCTCTCTAGGTGGAGTCTCTCCAGGAGCAGCTGAGTGGAACGGTGAGGCAGAGAGACGAGGCCTTGATCCAGCTCAGAGCAGCACAGGACCAGGTCAACCAGTACGCTGTGTCCATGTCCAACCTCCAGATGGTGCTAGAGCAGTTCCAGCAAGGCAAGACTTATGGCCTCCACTCCTTCTCTCTTCTTCTTGTATCTATCAGTTCCAGCAAGGCAAGACTTCTGGCCTCCACTCCTTCTCTCTTCTTCTTGTATCTATCAGTTCCAGCAAGGCAAGACTTCTGGCCTCCACTCCTTCTCTCTTCTTCTTGTATCTATCAGTTCCAGCAAGGCAAGACTTATGGCCTCCACTCCTTCTCTCTTCTTCTTGTATCTATCAGTTCCAGCAAGGCAAGACTTCTGGCCTCCACTCCTTCTCTCTTCTTCTTGTATCTATCAGTTCCAGCAAGGCAAGACTTCTGGCCTCCACTCCTTCTCTCTTCTTCTTGTATCTATCAGTTCCAGCAAGGCAAGACTTCTGGCCTCCACTCCTTCTCTCTTCTTCTTGTATCTATCAGTTCCAGCAAGGCAAGACTACTGGCCTCCACTCCTTCTCTCCAGCCCCATGTGTTGGAATGAGAGTGAATTATTCTTGTATCTATCAGTTCCAGCAAGGGGGGCTCCTTTCTTTTTACATCATACACCTTATGAACCTCGTGTTTTAATCAACGTTGATTATTCCTAAAGCAGGGCCCTATAAAATCTGCGTTGAGGAGAATTAAACGGAATCACAGAATCCAGACATTAAAACAGAATTCAACAATACCATTTTTTTATTGAACTTAGTAGGGAATCAACTAAATATATTGACCTTTAGTAGGGAATCAACTAAATGTATTGATTGACCTTTGGTGGGGAATCAACTAAATATATTGACCTTTAGTAGGGAATCAACTAAATGTATTGACCTTTGGTAGGGAATCAACTAAATGTATTGACCTTTGGTAGGGAATCAACTAAATGTATTGACCTTTAGAAGGGAATCAACTAAATGTATTGACCTTTGGTAGGGAATCAACTAAATGTATTGACCTTTGGTGGGGAATCAACTAAATGTATTGACCTTTAGTAGGGAATCAACTAAATGTATTGACCTTTGGTAGGGAATCAACTAAATGTATTGACCTTTAGTAGGGAATCAACTAAATGTATTGACCTTTGGTAGGGAATCAACTAAATGTATTGACCTTTGGTAGGGAATCAACTAAATGTATTGACCTTTGGTGGGGAATCAACTAAATGTATTGACCTTTAGTAGGGAATCAACTAAATGTATTGACCTTTAGTAGGGAATCAACTAAATGTATTGACCTTTGGTGGGGAATCAACTAAATGTATTGACCTTTAGTAGGGAATCAACTAAATGTATTGACCTTTGGTAGGGAATCAACTAAATGTATTGACCTTTAGTAGGGAATCAACTAAATGTATTGACCTTTGGTAGGGAATCAACTAAATGTATTGACCTTTGGTAGGGAATCAACTAAATGTATTGACCTTTGGTAGGGAATCAACTAAATGTATTGAGCTGTAGTAGGGAATCCATGAATTTATTGTAAGACATGAACGAAATGCATCAGTGATGCAAATTCTGTAATCACATGAGCGCTGCTTAAACATCTCCAACTAAACAATGATCTCTGGCTGGTGCACAGTTCAATTAAAGGTTAACCTCTCTTGGGTATGTGGGACGTGACCGTCCCACCTGCGGGACACACTATTCAACAGCCAGTGAAATAGCAGGGCGGCAAATTCAAAACAACCAAAATCTCATAATTAAAATTTCTCACACATACAAGTATTATACACCATTTTATAGATAAGACTCTCGTTAATCCAACCACATTGTCCGATTTCAAAAAGACTTTACGGGGCGAAAGCAAAACATTAGATTATGTTAGGACACCACCTAAACAAGAAAAGCCACACAGCCATTTTTCAAGCAAGAAGAGGCGTCACACAAACCAGAAATACAGCTAAAATTAAGCACTAACCTTTGATGATCTTCATCAGATTGCACTCATAGGACTTCATGTTACACAATACATGTATGTTTTGATCGATAAAGTTCAAATTTATATCCAAAAACCCCATTTTACATCGGCCCGTAATGTTCAGAAATGTTTTTCCTTCAAAAACTTCCTGTGAATGAGCACATCAATTTATAGAAATACTCATCATAAACGTTAATAAAATATTAAACTGTTATTCAAAGAATTATAGATAAACATCTCCTTAATGCAACCGCTGTGACAGATTTCAAAAAAGCTTCACGGGGAAAGCACACTTTGCAATAATCTGAGTACGGCGCTCAGAAACATACACCAGGCAATACAGATACCCGCCATTTTAGAGTCATCTAAAATCATAAATAGCATTATAAATATTCACTTACCTTTGATGATATTCATCAGAATGCACTCCCAGGAATCCTAGGTCCACAATAAATGTTGTTTTGTTCGATAAAGTCCATAATTTATGTCCAAATACCTCCTTGTTGTTTGCGCGTTCAGTAAGCTACTCCAAATGTAGGAAGCGCGCCGAAAATTTCACGACGAAAAGTCAAAAGTTCTATTTACGTTCGTAGAAACATGTCAAACGTTGAATAGCATCAATCTTTAGGGCCTTTTTAACATAAAACTTCAATAATATTCCAACCGGACGATTCCAATGTCTTGAAAAATTTTATGGAACACAGCTACCTCTCACGTCAACGCGCGCCAATTAACTCATGTCCTTTCCTGAGTCAACAACTTCCAACTTCCTTTGTTCGCTCTCTGTTCACCATAGAAGCCTCACACAACTTTCTAAAGACTGTTGACATCTAGTGGAAGCCTTAGGAAGTGCAAAATGAACCCTAAGTCACTGTGTGTTAGATAGGCAATCACTTGAAAAAACTACAAGCCTCAGATTTCCCACTTCCTGGTTGGATTTTTCTCAGGGTGTTGCCTGCCATATGAGTTCTGTTATACTCACAGACATCATTCAAACAGTTTTAGAAACTTTAGAGTGTTTTCTATCCAAATCTACTAATAATATGTATATCCTACCTTCTGAGCCTGAGTAGCAGGCAGTTTAATTTGGGCACGCCTTTCATCCGGACGTCAAAATACTGCCCCCTACCCTAGAGAAGTTAACAACACCCCCCTCAAAAATGTATTTGGTTTTTCCCAAACCTCAAAAGAGTTATCCTGGGGCTGTAAGCATTGTTGTGGATTTAGAACATCACATTGTTGTTGTATTTAATATTTAACGAAGTGTGATTTTTGGGAGTGAAAATCTGGAGAGAAAAAAATAATAAAATGTAAACTAAAACGGAATTTTTGGGGAAATTGTTTTATCTGGCAAAAATGTTTAACAGATTTTACATCGACCTACTAAAGGCAACACTAACTCTCATGATAGGAAAGTAACCTGTGCTGAATACAACAGGTGTAGACCTTACAGTGAAATGCTGAATACAACAGGTGTAGTAGACCTCACAATGAAATGCTGAATACAACAGGTGTAGTAGACCTTACAGTGAAATGCTGAATACAAAAGGTGTAGTAGACCTCACAATGAAATGCTGAATACAACAGGTGTAGTAGACCTCACAGTGAAATGCCGAATACAACAGGTGTAGACCTCACAGTGAAATGCTGAATACAACAGGTGTAGTAGACCTTACAATGAAACTCTTACTTACAGGCCCTTAACCAACGATGCAGTTTTAAGAAAATACCCCAAAATTTAAAATGTAAAAAAAAATGAGATAAGAAAGACAAATAAAGAGCAGCATTGAATAACAATAGCGGGGTTAAATACAGGGGGTACCAGTACAGATTCAATGTGTCAATGTGCGGAGGCACCGCTCAGGTCTGTTGTTGTATGGTTGTAGTCATGGCTATCAGCTCAAATAAATCTGACACCAGGCTAATTCTGACCTTCATGTAAACTATTAATAATGTATCCATCTTCTCCTCTGGCATCCTTGTAGAGGAAAAAGTGATGTATTCATCAGAGCTTGATAAGTACAAGACGGAGAAGGATGAGTGGAGAAGAAAAGCAGTTATTCTGGAGGACAGAGCCTCTGCTCTTCAGGTAGGACACTTCCTAGCAACACATTCCATTATATTACATCTACATTTCTCATTTTGGTCATTTAGCAGATGCTCTTATCCAGAGAGATTTACAGCTAGTGAGTTCATACATTTTTCATACTTCATTTTTTTTGCACATATCATATCCAGCGCTTTCTCTTTCTCTCTTTCGTTCTCTCTTTCTCTCTCTCTCTCTCTCTCTCTCTCTCTCTCTCTCTCTCTCTCTCTCTCTCTCTCTCTCTCTCTGTCTCTCTTTCTCTCTGTCTCCCTGTCTCGCTCTCTGTCTCGCTCCCTGTCCCCCTGTCTCTCTATCGCTCTGTCTCTCTATCGCTCTGTCTCTCTATCGCTCTGTCTCTCTATCGCTCTGTCTCTCTATCGCTCTGTCTCTCTATCGCTCTGTCTCTCTATCGCTCTGTCTCTCTATCGCTCTGTCTCTCTATCGCTCTGTCTCTCTATCGCTCTGTCTCTATCGCTCTCTCTCTATCGCTCTCTCTCTATCGCTCTCTCTCTATCGCTCTCTCTCTATCGCTCTCTCTCTATCGCTCTCTCTCTATCGCTCTCTCTCTATCGCTCTCTCTCTGGCTCTCGATTTCTCTCTCTCTCTCTCTCTCTCTCTCTCTCTCTCTCTCTCTCTCTCTCTCTCTCTCTCAGATGAACCTAGATGAGGCTAACGCAGCACTGGACTCAGCCACCAGACTCACTGACCAGCTGGACCTGACGGAAGAGCAGTTAGAGGAGCTTAAGAGACAAGGTCAGGGGGGTGGGGTGGGGGGGTGGGGGGGGTCAAGGCCTCACCGATCCACTCAGCTGCTCCTGGAGAGAGATTTTAAGTGTTATTGTCATGTTCACAAGCACAGTGAAATGCCTTTCTTGCAAGTCTCTTTCCCAAACAATGCAGTATTCAATATCAATAGTATAAAAGTCAGGTTGACTTTATCTAGCTATAAAAGTCAGGTTGACTTTATCTGGCTATAAAAGTCAGGTTGACTTTATCTGGCTATAAAAGTCAGGTTGACTTTATCTGGCTATAAAAGTCAGGTTGACTTTATCTGGCTATAAAAGTCAGGTTGACTTTATCTGGCTATAAAAGTCAGGTTGACTTTATCTGGCTATAAAAGTCAGGTAGACTTTATCTGGCTATAAAAGTCAGGTAGACTTTATCTGGCTATAAAAGTCAGGTAGACTTTATCTGGCTATAAAAGTCAGGTTGACTTTATCTGGCTATAAAAGTCAGGTTGACTTTATCTGGCTATAAAAGTCAGGTTGACTTTATCTGGCTATAAAAGTCAGGTTGACTTTATCTGGCTATAAAAGTCAGGTTGACTTTATCTGGCTATACAAGTCAGGTTGACTTTATCTGGCTATACAAGTCAGGTTGACTTTATCTAGCTATACAAGTCAGGTTGACTTTATCTAGCTATACAAGTCAGGTTGACTTTATCTAGCTATACAAGTCAGGATGAGTATAGGGCTTGTGCCACAGACAAATAGAGTTTTGGCCCTACTGGTCATGTTCCAGGACAATTGTTCCTATCCGTCTCGAAGGACCAGACAATTCTTTTACCACCTCTCTAGGTTTCTTCCTAGCTTCCTCTCTAGGTTTCTTCCTAGCTTCTTCTCTAGGTTTCTTCCTAGCTTCTTCTCTAGGTTTCTTCCTAGCTTCCTCTCTAGCTTCCTCTCTAGGTTTCTGCCTAGCTTCCTCTCTAGGTTTCTACCTAGCTTCCTCTCTAGCTTCCTCTCTAGGTTTCTCTCTAGCTTCCTCTCTAGGTTTCTCCCTAGCTTCCTCTCTAGCTTCCTCTCTAGGTTTCTTCCTAGCTTCCTCTCTAGCTTCCTCTCTAGCTTCCTCTCTAGGTTTCTTCCTAGATTCCTGCCTTTCTAGGGAGTTTTTCCTAGCCACTACTTTTCCTAGCCAATACTGCTTTAGTTCAACTTAATATCAAGTACTGGTGTATACTTTAAGGCAAGGAAATTAGTACTTGGATACAACATCAAAGTACTTCAACAGGAAATAGTTTGTCATAATGCTTCTACATCTGCTTCTACATCTGCATTGCTTGCTGTTTGGGGCTTTAAGCTGGGTTTCTGTATAAGCACTTTGTGACATCTGCTGATGTAAAAATAGGGTTTTATAAATACATTTGATTGATTGTCTTAGGCTCAGATTTGATACAGTGGGCAAGGCTTTGGGATTGGTCCCCGGGTCAGTCTTTATAAAGCTCATAGATCCAAACCCCGGGTCAGTCTTTATAAAGCTCATAGACCCAACCCCGGTCAGTCTTTATAAAGCTCATAGATCCAACCCCGGTCAGTCTTTATAAAGCTCATAGACCCAACCCCGGTCAGTCTTTATAAAGCTCCGGGTCAGTCTTTATAAAGCTCATAAATCCAAACCCCGGGTCAGTCTTTATAAAGCTCCGGGTCAGTCTTTATAAAGCTCATAGACCCAACCCTGGGTCAGTCTTTATAAAGCTCATAGATCCAAACCCGGGTCAGTCTTTATAAAGCTCATAGATCCAAACCCGGGTCAGTCTTTATAAAGCTCATAGATCCAAACCCGGGTCAGTCTTTATAACGCTCATAGATCCAAACCCGGGTCAGTCTTTATAAAGCTCATAGATCCAAACCCGGGTCAGTCTTTATAAAGCTCATAGACCCAACCCCGGGTCAGTCTTTATAAAGCTCATAGATCCAAACCCGGGTCAGTCTTTATAAAGCTCATAGACCCAACCCGGGTCAGTCTTTATAAAGCTCATAGACCCAACCCTGGGTCAGTCTTTATAAAGCTCATAGACCCAACCCTGGGCCAGTCTTTATAAAGCTCATAGATCACTTTCCTTTTCATTCGTAAGGCTGCAGTTTTGATTAATGTTGTATCTGCCTATAATATTATAAAGCTTGCAATTAGAATAAATGACTAGATACAATCTTTACTCTGATAACACATTGTCTCCACTGTGTTATAATGAAACAGTGATTGACTCCACTGTGTTATAATGAAACAGTCATTGACTCCACTGTGTTTGTTTCCACTGTGTTATAATGAAACAGTCATTGACTCCACTGTGTTATAATGAAACAGTCATTGACTCCACTATGTTATAATGAAACAGTCATTGAAACAGTCATTGTCTCCACTGTGTTATAATGAAACAGTCATTGACTCCACTGTGTTATAATGAAACAGTCATTGTCTCCACTGTGTTATAATGAAACAGTCATTGTCTCCACTGTGTTATAATGAAACAGTCATTGTCTCCACTGTGTTATAATGAAACAGTCATTGACTCCACTGTGTTATAATGAAACAGTCATTGGCTCCACTGTGTTATAATGAAACAGTCATTGGCTCCACTGTGTTATAATGAAACAGTCATTGGTTCCACTGTGTTATAATGAAACAGTCATTGTCTCCACTGTGTTATAATGAAACAGTCATTGTCTCCACTGTGTTATAATGAAACAGTCATTGAAACAGTCATTGACTCCACTGTGTTATAATGAAACAGTGATTGACTCCACTGTGTTATAATGAAACAGTCATTGACTCCACTGTGTTTGTTTCCACTGTGTTATAATGAAACAGTCATTGACTCCACTGTGTTATAATGAAACAGTCATTGACTCCACTATGTTATAATGAAACAGTCATTGAAACAGTCATTGTCTCCACTGTGTTATAATGAAACAGTCATTGACTCCACTGTGTTATAATGAAACAGTCATTGTCTCCACTGTGTTATAATGAAACAGTCATTGTCTCCACTGTGTTATAATGAAACAGTCATTGTCTCCACTGTGTTATAATGAAACAGTCATTGTCTCCACTGTGTTATAATGAAACAGTCATTGACTCCACTCTGTTATAATGAAACAGTCATTGGCTCCACTGTGTTATAATGAAACAGTCATTGACTCCACTGTGTTATAATGAAACAGTCATTGTCTCCACTGTGTTATAATGAAACAGTCATTGTCTCCACTGAGTTATAATGAAACAGTCATTGACTCCACTGTGTTATAATGAAACAGTCATTGACTCCACTGTGTTATAATGAAACAGTCATTGACTCCACTGTGTTATAATGAAACAGTCATTGTCTCCCAACCCAACATGTGTCTTTAATGAGCTGATTTCTGTCTGGATCAAACACCTGTCCTCCTCACCTGCTGCTGTAGCTAGAGATGTTCTGGGTGATATGCATTCCTGTTCCATGCCCTGCTGTCTCCTGTCTGTACATTTCATACCTGTTTTCATCGCCAAGTTCCTCTTTGAAAACCGGTCTGCTTTTTTCATTCTTTCTACAGTAGCTGTAACTAGGCTTTACTGAGTCCCAAATGGCACCCTATTCCCTATATAGTGCACTACTTTTGACGAGTCCCCATAGGGAATAGGGCATCATTTGGCATGCTGTCCCAAGTCTTTTGTGCCAGGTTCCCCAGTCTAAGCTCAAGGCCTAGCCAGTGTAGTCTGGTCAAATACTGTGCCCTGTGTAGGAAATTAGGTGCCATTTCATTTGGGATGCAGACAGTGATGGAACTTAAAGTAACTGTCCAGTGTTTCCAGATGTCTGTGAAATATGGTCTACAGGCCTCCCAAGTAGCACAGCGGCCTAAGGCACTGCATCTCAGTGCTTGAGGCATCACAACAGACCCGGGTTTGAGCCCAGGCTGTGTCACAACCGGCCGTGACCGGGAGTCCTATAGGGTGGTGCACAATTGGCTCAGCGGGTTCGGCTCACTTCCTCTTCTGATTCACCAATCAAAAGACTTGATCAGTTCGACTGACTTCCTGGCTAAACAAGCACTGCGATAAGAAGAAGCAGCAGAGGCGTGTTTCGGAGGAAGCAGCAGAGGCTTGTTTCGGAGGAAGCAGTAGAGGCTTGTTTCGGCGGAAGCAGCAGGGGCATGTTTCGGAGGAAGCAGCAGGGGCGTGTTTCGGCGGAAGCAGCAGAGGCGTGTTTCGGAGGAAGCAGCAGGGGCATGTTTCGGAGGAAGCAGCAGAGGCTTGTTTCGGAGGAAGCAGCAGAGGCATGTTTCGGAGGAAGCAGCAGAGGCTTGTTTCGGAGGAAGCAGTAGAGGCTTGTTTCGGCGGAAGCAGCAGGGGCATGTTTCGGCGGAAGCAGCAGGGGCATGTTTCGGAGGAAGCAGCAGAGGCTTGTTTCGGAGGAAGCAGCAGAGGCATGTTTCGGAGGAAGCAGCAGAGGCTTGTTTCGGAGGAAGCAGTAGAGGCTTGTTTCGGCGGAAGCAGCAGGGGCATGTTTCGGAGGAAGCAGCAGGGGCGTGTTTCGGCGGAAGCAGCAGGGGCATGTTTCGGCGGAAGCAGCATAGGCGTGTTTCGGCGGAAGCAGCAGAGGCATGTTTCGGAGGAAGCAGCAGAAGGGTGTTTCGGAGGAAGCAGCAGAAGGGTGTTTCGGAGGAAGCAGCAGAAGGGTGTTTCGGAGGAAGCAGCAGAAGGGTGTTTCGGAGGAAGCAGCAGAAGGGTGTTTCGGAGGAAGCAGCAGAGGCATGTTTCGGAGGAAGCAGCGGGGCATGTTTCGGAGGAAGCAGCAGAGGCATGTTTCGGAGGAAGCAGCAGAGGCATGTTTCGGAGGAAGCATGTCTCGATGTTCAACTCTCCCAAGCTCGCTGGGAGTCGCTGCGATGAGACAAGGCCTTAACTTCGGATTGGATACCACGACATTGGGAGAAAAAAGGAATCAATTCCTGACGAAACGAAGAAAAGGATTTGATGATTAGTTGACAACTAGAATCATGTCTGTCTGAATTATTCAAATACATGGGATGGCTGTGGGTCCCCGAGGAGAGGTCTGAAAACCCCTGGTCTGGAGTCCAACTACGTTACCCAGTAGACATCTGGCAATTCCATTCCAGAATGTTCTACAGGAACCATTTCACATGTTGTTATCAGCCAACCGCTCAAATAACACAAATGGAGTAAATCACATTATTATAGTAACTGTGCTAACACTACAGGAATCAATCCCCCCAGGAATAGAGGTTCCCACATTCAGTCTGCATTCTCAGACACACACACACACACACACACACACACACACACACTGTAAGCTGCAGTGGTCTACTGATTTCGCTATCAGCTGTAGACAGGGTTATTACATCATAATGCATTCTCACACACCTACACCACCTCTGGTCTGTTTTTCATTCACTACAGGAATCCACATGTGGACTGGTTAGAGGCTGAACTGGTTAAAGGCTGTGGACTGGTTAGAGGCTGAACTGGTTAAAGGCTGAACTGGTTAGAGGCTGAACTGGTTAGAGGCTGAACTGGTTAGAGGCTGAACTGGTTAGAGGCTGTGAACTGGTTAGAGGCTGTGGACTGGTTAGAGGCTGAACTGGTTAGAGGCTGTGAACTGGTTAGAGGCTGAACTGGTTAGAGGCTGTGGACTGGTTAAAGGCTGTGAACTGGTTAAAGGCTGTGGGCTGGTTAAAGACTGAACTGGTTAGAGGCTGTGAACTGGTTAGAGGCTGAACTGGTTAGAGGCTGTGGACTGGTTAGAGGCTGAACTGGTTAGAGGCTGAACTGGTTAGAGGCTGAACTGGTTAGAGGCTGTGGGCTGGTTAGAGGCTGAACTGGTTAAAGGCTGTGAACTGGTTAGAGGCTGAACTGGTTAGAGGCTGTGAACTGGTTAGAGACTGTGAACTGGTTAAAGGCTGAACTGGTTAGAGGCTGTGGGCTGGTTAAAGACTGTGGGCTGGTTAAAGGCTGTGAACTGGTTAAAGGCTGAACTGGTTAAAGACTGTGAACTGGTTAAAGGCTGTGGGCTGGTTAAAGGCTGTGAACTGGTTAGAGGCTGTGAACTGGTTAAAGAATGAACTGGTTAGAGGCTGTGAACTGGTTAGAGGCTGTGGGCTGGTTAAAGGCTGTGAACTGGTTAAAGGCTGTGGGCTGGTTAAAGGCTGTGGACTGGTTAAAGGCTGTGAGCTGGTTAAAGGCTGTGAACTGGTTAAAGACTGTGAACTGGTTAAAGGCTGTGGGCTGGTTAAAGGCTGTGAGCTGGTTAAAGGCTGTGAACTGGTTAAAGGCTGAACTGGTTAAAGGCTGAACTGGTTAGAGGCTGTGAACTGGTTAAAGGCTGTGGACTGGTTAAAGGCTGTGGGCTGGTTAAAGGCTGTGAACTGGTTAAAGGCTGTGAACTGGTTAGAGGCTGTGAACTGGTTAAAGGCTGTGGGCTGGTTAAAGACTGTGGACTGGTTAAAGGCTGTGAACTGGTTAAAGGCTGTGAACTGGTTAGAGGCTGTGAACTGGTTAAAGGCTGTGAGCTGGTTAAAGGCTGTGAACTGGTTAAAGGCTGTGAACTGGTTAAAGGCTGTGGGCTGGTTAGAGGCTGTGGGCTGGTTAAAGGCTGTGAACTGGTTAAAGGCTGTGGGCTGGTTAGAGGCTGTGAACTGGTTAAAGGCTGTGAACTGGTTAAAGGCTGAACTGGTTAGAGGCTGTGAACTGGTTAAAGGCTGAACTGGTTAAAGGCTGTGAACTGGTTAAAGGCTGTGAACTGGTTAAAGGATGTGGGCTGGTTAAAGGCTGTGGGCTGGTTAAAGGCTGTGAACTGGTTAGAGGCTGTGAACTGGTTAGAGGCTGTGAACTGGTTAAAGGCTGTGAACTGGTTAAAGGCTGAACTGGTTAGAGGCTGTGAACTGGTTAGAGGCTGTGAACTGGTTAGAGGCTGTGAACTGGTTAGAGGCTGTGGGCTGGTTAAAGGCTGTGAACTGGTTAAAGGCTGAACTGGTTAAAGGCTGTGAACTGGTTAAAGGCTGTGAACTGGTTAAAGGCTGTGAACTGGTTAAAGGCTGTGAACTGGTTAAAGGCTGTGGACTGGTTAAAGGCTGAACTGGTTAAAGGCTGTGAACTGGTTAAAGGCTGAACTGGTTAAAGGCTGTGAACTGGTTAAAGGCTGTGAACTGGTTAAAGGCTGAACTGGTTAAAGGCTGAACTGGTTAAAGGCTGTGAACTGGTTAAAGATTTAACTGGTTAAAGACTGTGAACTGGTTAAAGGCTGTGAACTGGTTAAAGGCTGTGAACTGGTTAAAGGCTGTGAACTGGTTAAAGGCTGAACTGGTTAAAGGCTGTGAACTGGTTAAAGGCTGTGATCAGTATCCTTTTAGTTAAACTGGTTAAAGACTGTGAACTGGTTAAAGGCTGTGATCAGTATCCTTTTAGTTAAAGACTGTGAACTGGTTAAAGGCTGTGAACTGGTTAAAGGTTGTGATCAGTATCCTTTTAGTTAAAGGCTGTGAACTGGTTAAAGGCTGTGAACTGGTTAAAGGCTGTGAACTGGTTAAAGGCTGTGATCAGTATCCTTTTAGTTAAACTGGTTAAAGGCTGTGATCGGTATCCTTTTAGTTAAAGGCTGTGAACTGGTTAAAGGCTGTGATCGGTATCCTTTTAGTTGAACTGGTTAAAGGCTGTGAACTGGTTAAAGGCTGTGAACTGGTTAAAGGCTGTGATCGGTATCCTTTTAGTTAAACTGGTTAAAGACTGTGAACTGGTTAAAGGCTGTGAACTGGTTAAAGGCTGTGATCGGTATCCTTTTAGTTAAACTGGTTAAAGGCTGTGAACTGGTTAAAGGCTGTGAACTGGTTAAAGGCTGTGATCGGTATCCTTTTAGTTAAACTGGTTAAAGGCTGTGAACTGGTTAAAGGCTGTGAACTGGTTAAAGGCTGTGATCGGTATCCTTTTAGTTAAACTGGTTAAAGGCTGTGAACTGGTTAAAGGCTGTGAACTGGTTAAAGGCTGTGATCGGTATCCTTTTAGTTGAACTGGTTAAAGGCTGTGATCGGTATCCTTTTAGTTGAACTGGTTAAAGGATGTAATCGGTATCCTTTTAGTTGAACTGGTTACAGGATGTGAACTGGTTAAAGACTGTGATCGGTATCCGTTTAGATGAACTGGTTAAAGGCTGTGAACTGGTTAAAGGCTGTGAACTGGTTAAAGGCTATGAACTGGTTAAAGGCTGTGATCTGGTTAAAGGCTGTGATCTGGTTAAAGGATGTGAACTGGTTAAAAGCTGTGAACTTGTTAAAGGCTGTGAACTGGTTGGTTAAAGGCTATGAACTGGTTAAAGGCTGTGAACTGGTTAAAGGCTGTGATCGGTATCCGTTTAGTTGAACTGGTTAAATACTGTGAACTGGTTAAAGGGGCCATCTGGTTTGTGGACCGTCGGAAGGCCAACATGCCCTGATCTGCACCTCTGACTGAATCTTTAGTTTGGCACGGCTGTCTGTTACACAAATATATGTCAACGTTTTAGTCCCATCAGTCAGACTTAACTGTTCAATGTATCCACGCTAGCCATGCTTCAGACTTCTGGGAAGCTGCAGAGCATTGAAATGAAGTGTGTGTGTGTGTGTGTGTGTGTTACAGTTGACGTGAGGCAGGAGATGTTGGAAGAAGTTCAGGACAAGTTGACGAACCTGCTGAATAGCACAGAGGGTAAAGTAGACCAGTAAGTCCAATGCTACACTGACTTGAGTAGATTTTAAAGGCAGACTCGGCGTTATCACGTCGTCACAAGCGACACCGCAGATTTCTGAGATGAGCGCGATGCAAAACTGTGGCCTTCCCTGTGGCTCAGTTGGTAGAGCATGGTGTTTGCAACGCCAGGGTTGTGGGTTCGATTCCCACGGGGGACCAGTACAACAACAACAAAAAATGTATGAAATGTATGTATTCACTACTGTAAGTCGTTCTGGATAAGAGCGTCTGCTAAATGACATAAATGTAAATGTGGCTCTCACACAGTCACACACACACACACACAGTGTTGCTTCACGCTGCTACAATGTGGTAGTATATAGCTGTATGTGGGTAGGTCGTATTAATAGAGCTGTATGTACTAGAGGGTAGGTCGTATTAATAGAGCTGTATGTACTAGAGAGGGTAGGTCGTATTAATAGAGCTGTATGTACTAGAGAGGGTAGGTGGTATTAATAGAGCTGTATGTACTAGAGAGGGTAGGTGGTATTAATAGAGCTGTATGTACTAGAGAGGGTAGGTCGTATTAATAGAGCTGTATGTACTAGAGAGGGTAGGTCATATTAATAGAGCTGTATGTACTAGAGAGGGTAGGTGGTATTAATAGAGCTGTATGTACTAGAGAGGGTAGGTGGTATTAATAGAGCTGTATGTACTAGAGAGGGTAGGTGGTATTAATAGAGCTGTATGTACTAGAGAGGGTAGGTCGTATTAATAGAGCTGTATGTACGAGAGGGTAGGTGGTATTAATAGAGCTGTATGTACTAGAGAGGGTAGGTCGTATTAATAGAGCTGTATGTACTAGAGAGGGTAGGTGGTATTAATAGAGCTGTATGTACTAGAGAGGGTAGGTGGTATTAATAGAGCTGTATGTACTAGAGAGGGTAGGTCATATTAATAGAGCTGTATGTACTAGAGGGTAGGTGGTATTAATAGAGCTGTATGTAGTAGAGAGGGTAGGTCGTATTAATAGAGCTGTATGTACTAGAGAGGGTAAGTCGTATTAATAGAGCTGTATGTACTAGAGAGGGTAGGTCGTATTAATAGAGCTGTATGTACTAGAGAGGGTAGGTGGTATTAATAGAGCTGTATGTACTAGAGAGGGTAGGTGGTATTAATAGAGCTGTATGTACTAGAGAGGGTAGGTCGTATTAATAGAGCTGTATGTACTAGAGAGGGTAGGTCGTATTAATAGAGCTGTATGTACTAGAGGGTAGGTGTTATTAATAGAGCTGTATGTACTAGAGAGGGTAGGTCGTATTAATAGAGCTGTATGTACTAGAGAGGGTAGGTCGTGTTATTTTGTCTGCCCAGACGTCCTGTCCAGGGGGTTGTACTTGAACCTCAAGCTGGCTCACACTACAGAAACAGAGATCCTCCTGCCCCTATGGGCCTTTCTGGCTCGGACAAGGCTTACCTACTTTTTATTCTGTCTGCTCAGGGCTCTGATGCGGAACCTGTTCATGGGGTACTTCCACACCCCGAAACCCAAACGCTCTGAGGTGCTGAGGCTCATGGGTAGTGTCCTGGGACTAGACAAGGATGAGGTCAACCAGGTGAAACACTCTTCTTCTCCTCTTTACTCCCTCTCTTCTTCTTCTCTTTACTCCCTCTGCTCTTCTTCTCCTCTTTACTCCCTCTCTTCTTCTTCTCTTTACTCCCTCTGCTCTTCTTCTTCTCTTTACTCCCTCTCTTCTTCTTCTCTTTACTCTCTGCTCTTCTTCTTCTCTTTACTCTCTGCTCTTCTTCTCCTCTTTACTCCTCTGCTGCTCTTCTTCTCCTCTTTACTCCCTCTGCTCTTCTTCTCCTCTTTACTCCCTCTTCTCTCTTTACTCCCTCTGCTCTTATCTCTTTACTCCCTCTGCTCTTCTTCTTTACTCCCTTGCTCTTCTCCTCTTTATCCCTCTGCTTCTTTCTCTCTTTATCCCTCTGCTCTTCTTCCTCTTTACTCCTCTGCTCTTTCCTCTTTACTCCCTCTCTTCTTTCTCTTTACTCCTGCTCTTCTTCTTCCTACTCTATGCTCTTTCTTCTCCTTTACTCCCTCTGCTCTTCTTCTTCTCTTTACTCCCTCTCTCTTCTTCTCTTTACTCTCTGCTTCTTCTTCTCTTTACTCTCTGCTCTTCTCTCTCTTTACTCCCTCTGCTCTTCTCCTCTTTACTCCTCTGCTCTTCTTCTCTTACTCCCTCTGCTCTTCTTCTTCTACTCCCTCGCTCTTCTTCTCCTCTTACTCCCTCTGCTCTTCTTTCTCCTCTTACTCCTCTGCTCTTCTTCTCCTCTTTACTCCCTCTGCTCTTCTTCTCCTCTTACTCCCTCTGCTCTTCTTCCTCTTTACTCCCTCTGCTCTTCTTCTTCTCTTTACTCCCTCTGCTCTTCTTCTCCTCTTTACTCCCTCTGCTCTTCTTCTCTCTTTACCTCCTCTCTTCTTCTCCTCCTCTTTACTCCCTCTCTTCTCCTCCTCTTTACTCTCTGCTCTTCTTCTTCTCTTTACTCTCTGCTCTTCTTCTTCTCTTTACTCTCTGCTCTTCTTCTCCTCTTTACTCCCTCTGCTCTTCTTCTTCTCTTTACTCTCTGCTCTTCTTCTTCTCTTTACTCTCTGCTCTTCTTCTTCACCTTTCCTCTCTGCTCTTCTTCTTCTCTTTACTCTCTGCTCTTCTTCTCCTCTTTACTCTCTGCTCTTCTTCTCCTCTTTACTCCCTCTGCTCTTCTTCTTCTCTTTACTCCCTCTGCTCTTCTTCTTCTCTTTACTCTCTGCTCTTCTTCTTCTCTTTACTCTCTGCTCTTCTTCTTCACCTTTCCCTCTGCTCTTCTTCTTCTCTTTACTCTCTGCTCTTCTTCTCCTCTTTACTCTCTGCTCTTCTCCTCTTTACTCCCTCTGCTCTTCTTCTTCTCTTTACTCCCTCTCTTCTTCTTCTCTTTACTCTCTGCTCTTCTTCTCCTCTTTACTCTCTGCTCTTCTTCTCTCTTTACTCCCTCTGCTCTTCTTCTTCTCTTTACTCCCTCTGCTCTTCTTCTTCTCTTTACTCTCTGCTCTTCTTCTCCTCTTTACTCCCTCTGCTCTTCTTCTCCTCTTTACTCCCTCTGCCCTTCTTCTTCTCCTCTTTACTCCCTCTGCTCTTCTCCTCCTCTTTACTCTCTGCTCTTCTTCTCCTCTTTACTCCCTCTGCTCTTCTTCTTCTCTTTACTCCCTCTGCTCTTCTTCTCTTTACTCCCTCTGCTCTTCTTCTTCTCCTCTTTACTCCCTCTGCTCTTCTTCTTCTCTTTACTCCCTCTGCTCTTCTTCTCTTTACTCCCTCTGCTCTTCTTCTCTTTACTCCCTCTGCTCTTCTTCTCCTCTTTACTCCCTCTGCTCTTCTTCTCCTCTTTACTCCCTCTGCTCTTCTTCTCCTCTTTACTCCCTCTGCTCTTCTTCTTCTCTTTACTCTCTGCTCTTCTTCTCCTCTTTACTCCCTCTGCTCTTCTTCTTCTCTTTACTCCCTCTGCTCTTCTTCTCTTTACTCCCTCTGCTCTTCTTCTTCTCTTTACTCCCTCTGCTCTTCTTCTCTTTACTCCCTCTGCTCTTCTTCTTCTCTTTACTCCCTCTGCTCTTCTTCTTCTCTTTACTCCCTCTGCTCTTCTTCTCCTCTTTACTCCCTCTGCTCTTCTCCTCTTTACTCCCTCTGCTCTTCTTCTTCTCTTACTCCCTCTCTTCTTCTTCTCTTTACTCTCTGCTCTTCTTCTCCTCTTTACTCCCTCTGCTCTTCTTCTCCTCTTACTCCCTCTGCTATCTCTCTTACTCCCTCTGCTCTTCTTCTTCTCTTTACTCCCTCTGCTCTTCTTCTCCTCTTTACTCCCTCTGCTCTTCTTCTCCTCTTTACTCCCTCTCTTCTTCTTCTCTTTACTCCCTCTGCTCTTCTCCTCTTTACTCCCTCTCTTCTTCTTCTCTTTACTCCCTCTGCTCTTCTCCTCCTCTTTACTCCCTCTGCTCTTCTTCTTCTCCTCTTTACTCCCTCTGCTCTTCTCCTCTTTACTCCCTCTGCTCTTCTTCTCCTCTTTACTCCCTCTGCTCTCTTTCTTTACTCCCTCTGCTCTTCTTCTCTTTACTCCTCTTCTTCTTCTCTTTACTCCCTCTGCTCTTCTTCTCCTCTTTACTCCCTCTGCTCTTCTTCTCCTCTTTACTCCCTCTGCTCTTCTTCTCCTCTTTACTCCCTCTGCTCTTCTTCTCCTCTTTACTCCCTCTGCTCTTCTTCTCCTCTTTACTCCCTCTGCTCTCTTCTTCTCTTTACTCCCTCTCTTCTTCTCCTCTTTACTACCCTCCTCGTCTATACTTCCTCTCTGTTCATTCTCTGTTGCTGTGAATCTCTAGCCTGGTCCCATCTGTGCTTTCTCTTGTGGTTGTTGTCATTTACTATTTAACCCCTGACCTCTCGAAGGCTGTGTCCAAATTTGAAATAAGTCAAAAGTAGTGCACTATATAGGGAATAGGGCTCTAGTCTAAAGTAGTGCACTATATAGGGAATAGGGCTCTGGTCTAAAGTAGTGCACTATATAGGGAATAGGGTCCTGGTCTAAAGTAGTGTACTATATAGGGAATAGGGCTCTGGTCTAAAGTAGTGCACTATATAGGGAATAGGGTGCCATTTGGGACACAGTCTGATTATTATGGTACATTCTGATGGCCAACTATCAAGTCATATGTTTTGGTTGGCTTGTCCCCTCTCTAATGATATAGACATATTCATTACTATGAACTCAGCTCCTTCCAATGCTGTGGAGGGAATATTCATTCCTTTATTATTGAAAACAAAGAGATTCTCTGGCGGTAATTTTATGGAGATATGCGAGTGACATTTCTGTTTTATAAGAGATTATTTTAAAAGTTTTATAAGAGTTTATTCACAACAGAGACATTTTCCCGAGGTAATGAGATTAAAGATGGTGTTTTATTACACATTATCCCAAAGTTACTGCTGGGACATCAAGTAAACATAGTGCTTTATAATTTATTGAAATGCTCTCTCAGGATACTCCTATTTTAGCTCTTACTATCACCTACTGATGCAATCTGTGTCCCCTTTTCTAGTTCCGTCCGTGTACTGTTCGGTTTAATGCAATTCAGGATTGTGCAGCAGAACATCATTTTTTTTGGTGTTTCAACTTCCAAGTCAATGAACAAGACTGGCCTAAGTAGATAATCCCAAAGTCTGATACCTTTAAACTTCAACAGTCCCTACAAAACCCCCTGACTAATCTGATTTGATCTGATCCCAACCACACACACACACACACACACTGAGTCCAACCAACCGCTTAGAAAGCATTTCCTCCTCCAGAGCTAGAGAGCTGCCGCTGGCTGGACCCTGTGGGACCACAGCCAACTATTTAAAATGTATTACCCAATACACAAACACACACAGACACACACAGACACACACAGACACACACAGACAGACACAGTCTATTTCCCAATACTAGCTTCGGCCTTAAAGGAAACCAGATTGAAGGAGTAGGATGAGCAGTAAATGTGATTCCTACCTCTCTGAAGACTCGTTTTAACTCCTGAGATTCCTTCATCTCTATTTTATTTTTCTCCCACTTTTTCCCATTGGCTCTCATCTCCCCTTTTCCCATTGGCTCTCATCTCTCCTTTTCCATTGGCTCTCATCTCTCCTTTTCCATTGGCTCTCATCTCTCCTTTTCCATTGGCTCTCATCTCTCCTTTTCCCATTGGCTCTCATCTCTCCTTTTCCCATTGGCTCTCATCTCTCCTTTCCCCAATTGGCTCTCATCTCTCCATCTCTCCTTTTCCATTGGCTCTCATCTCTCCTTTTTTCCCATTGGCTCTCATCTCTCCTTTTCCCATTGGCTCTCATCTCTCCTTTTCCCATTGGCTCTCATCTCTCCTTTCCCCCATTGGCTCTCATCTCTCCATCTCTCCTTTTCCATTGGCTCTCATCTCTCCTTTTTTCCCATTGGCTCTCCATCTCTCCTTTTCCCCATGGCTCTCATCTCTCCATCTCTCCTTTTCCATTGGCTCTCATCTCTCCTTTTTTCCCATTGGCTCTCATCTCTCCTTTTCCCATTGGCTCTCATCTCTCCTTTTCCCATTGGCTCTCATCTCTCCATCTCTCCTTTTCCCATTGGCTCTCATCTCTCCTTTTCCCATTGGCTCTCATCTCTCCTTTCCCCCATTGGCTCTCATCTCTCCATCTCTCCTTTTCCATTGGCTCTCATCTCTCCTTTTTTTCCATTGGCTCTCATCTCTCCTTTTTTCCCATTGGCTCTCCATCTCTCCTTTTCCCATTGGCTCTCATCTCTCCTTTTCCCATTGGCTCTCATCTCTCCTTTCCCCCATTGGCTCTCATCTCTCCATCTCTCCTTTTCCATTGGCTCTCATCTCTCCATCTCTCCTTTTCCCATTGGCTCTCATCTCTCCTTTTCCCATTGGCTCTCATCTCTCCTTTCCCCCATTGGCTCTCATCTCTCCTTTTCCCATTGGCTCTCATCTCTCCTTTTCCCATTGGCTCTCATCTCTCCTTTTCCCATTGGCTCTCATCTCTCCTTTTTCCCATTGGCTCTCATCTCTCCATCTCTCCTTTCCCATTGGCTCCCATCTCTCCTTTTCCCATTGGCTCTCATCTCTCCTTTCCCCCATTGGCTCTCATCTCTCCATCTCTCCTTTTCCATTGGCTCTCATCTCTCCATCTCTCCTTTTCCATTGGCTCTCATCTCTCCTTTTTTCCCATTGGCTCCCATCTCTCCTTTTTCCATTGGCTCTCATCTCTCCATCTCTCCTTTTCCATTGGCTCTCATCTCTCCTTTTTTCCCATTGGCTCTCATCTCTCCTTTTTCCATTGGCTCTCATCTCTCCATCTCTCCTTTTCCATTGGCTCTCATTTCTCCTTTTTTCCATTGGCTCTCATCTCTCCATCTCTCCTTTTCCATTGGCTCTCATCTCTCCTTTTTTCCATTGGCTCCCATCTCTCCTTTTTCCCCTTGGCTCTCATCTCTCCTTTTCCATTGGCTCTCATCGCTCCTTTGGCCTTGGATCTCATGTCTCCTTCATACGATTGAAATGTTCCACTTGAGTTGTGTTTACAACTTTAAATGTTCCACAAAACCGACCCTGTTTTCAGAATGGGCCTCAGTGGGGAAGTCCCCCCCCCCCCCCCCCATACAATCCCTCTCCCTTCCATTTGCAGCTTCCCAGCATTTCTTAGTTTGTTTTGTTTTGTAGTTCAGGTCGCCAGTGTAGAGTAATCCTAAAATTCTTAGTTTCCCCTCCTCTTGCCATTGTTTGTTAACAGTGTTTTGGACCATTCGTTCAGTAAGTATTACACAGGGTGTCTGTAGGCGTCTTTAGATCCCCTGAAGAAAAATATATTCTTCCCTGGTTTACGTTTACCACTGAGCCTATTGATCAGTGACCTTTTGACCTGGTCAGAGTCCAGCCCCCCCTCCCCCCACATCCACCTCCCAAACAAATATACCCCCTTTTTAAGGCATGTCCTAATGATAATGTATTTCTGTTGTGTGTCCCCCTGGGAGTCCAGTCTTCTCCAACTCTGTCTGTCCTTGCAGATGGGAAGGGGTTTTATTTTAACTCAGCGTAGACCTGGCCATAATCTATATCCCTGAGCGGGTTGGCATCTCTCTCTGGCCCTGACTGTCACCTCTGACCTCTGACCTCTATTAAAAATGAAATGCAGAAATATTATTTTTTCCATAAGTATTCATACCCCTGAGTCAATACTTTGTAGAAGCACCTTTGACAGCGATTACAGCTGTGAGTCTTTCTGGGTAATTCTCTAAGAGCTTTGCACACCTGGATAGTACAATATTTGCCCATTTATTATTTTCAAAATTCTTCAAGCTCTGTCAAATTGGATTTTCACGTCTTGCCGTAGATTTAAGACAAAACTGTAACTCGAACACTCAGCAACATTCACTGTCTTCTTGTTAAGCAACTCCAGTGTAGACGCGTTCTGTCTCCTAGAGATTAACGTACTTGGGTGCGAAAAGTGCAAATCAATCCCAGAACATCAGCAAAGGACCTTGTGAAGATGCTGGAGGAAACAGGTACAAAAGTATCTATATCCAGATATCAACAATAACCTGAAAGGCCACTCAGCAAGGAAGAAGCCACTGTTACAAACCCGCCATAGAAAATGTGCAGTTTGCAATGGGGACAAAAATCGTACTTTTTGGAGAAATGTCCTCTGGTCTGATGAAAGAAAAATAGAACTGTTTAGCCATAATGACCATCGTTATGTTTGGAGGAAAAAGGGGGAGGCTTGCAAGCCGAAGAACACCATCCCATCCAGGAAGCACGGGGGTGGCAGCATCATGTTGTGGGGGTGCTCTGCTGCAGGAGGGACTGGTGCACTTCACAAAATAGATGGCATCATGAGGAGGAAAATTATGTGGATATATTGAAGCAACATCTCAAGACATCAGTCAGGAAGTTAAAGCTTGGTCGCAAATGGGTCTTCCAAATGGACAATGACCTCAAGCATACTTCCAAAGTTGTGGCAAAATGGCTTAAGGACAACAAAGTCAAGGTATTGGAGTGGCCATCACAAAGCCCTGACCTCAATCTTATAGAAAATTTGTGGGCAGAACTGAGAAAGCGTGTGCGAGCAAGGAGACCTACAAACCTGATTCAGATACACCAGCTCTGTCAGGAGGAATGGGCCAAAATTCACCCAACTTATTGTGGGAAGCTTGTGGAAGGCTACCCGAAACGTTTGACCCAAGTTAAACAATTTAAAGGCAATGCTAGCAAATAGTAATTGAGTGTATGTAAACTTCTGACCCACTGGGAATGTGATGAAAGAAATAAAAGGTGAAATAAATCATTCTCTCAACTATTATTCTGACATTTCACATTCTTAAAATAAAGTGGTGATCCTAACTGACCTAAGGCAGGGAATTTTTACCAGGGTTAAATGTCAGGGATTGTGAAGAATTGAGTTTAAATGTATTTGGCTAAGGTGTATGTAAACTTCCGACTTCAACTGTATATAACCAAGTTATAGTTACTCATTGTGTATTTATTATTACGTGTTATTGCTTTTCTATTAGTTCTCCATTTTCCTTCTCTCTGCGTTGATGGGAAGGACCTGTAAGCATTTCACTGTTACATGCTGACCACACCAAGCGTTACGTGCGCGAGCGTTGCGAAATAAACGTACACATACATGTTATTCAATCATTTCATCTAAACTGCTTGCGTGCATCAACGAGCGTCTGCGTAGCCAGGCGCTAATATAGAACTTGATTCTATTTGTGACCCTTGACGCTCTGCAAGTCCCGCCTCTCCCATCTCCTCGTTGGTTTTTAGGAGCATATTCCCACGTGGGTGATTGAAAGATGAACTGAGGTCCACACTCCAGTCCAGTTGGTGGTGGTAATGCACCTTAAAGTTGGTTGCCAACCACCATATAAAGTTCACAGAAGAAGAAGAAGAAGCCTGAAGGAGGAGAGATGACTAGAAACAAACTCTGTTTACCCTTTTATCTGTGGATTAGTTGTCAGAGTAGAGGACCTTGTGCATTTCAGGTAAAATAACATTTCCATAAATGTTTCATGCTTTTCGACCTGTCCCCAAATTAATATAGTTGGTTCAGAGTTCGTTTTGATATTTCAACCTGCGTGTCCTGATTTGTGCGTGGACAAAATCAACGCACGCGCGCCCGGTCTGAACACGTGGATGTGGATTAAGGCAGCCCCCCTGCTGCACCTCTCTGGTTAAATGAGGAAAACACATTTCAATTGAAGGCATTCAGTTGAACCACTGACCAGGTATTCCCCTTTCCATTTCTAGTCAGCATGTTAGTCTACACCTGTTGTTTACAAAGCATGTGACAAATACAATTTCTTCTCCAGTCTTTCACTGAGATGTTTGTGAAGTTCCTGGAGGTGGAGTCTAGCCCGGTGCTTCCCGCCCCCAGACTTCCTGTCTATGACATCAAACCCCTCAGTGCCCCGCCCCCTGGCAGGACCACCAGCTCAGCCTGGGCTCAACAACCAGAAGGTAATGTTGTCATGGTAACATTGTTCCAGGTAATGCTGTCATGGTAATATTGTTCCAGGTAATGCTGTCATGGTAATATTGTTCCAGGTAATGCTGTCATGGTAATATTGTTCCAGGGTGAAGTAATGCTGTCATGGTAATATTGTTCCAGGGTGAGGTAATGTTGTCATGGTAATATTGTTCCAGGGTGAAGTAATGTTGTCATGGTAATATTGTTCCAGGGTGAGGTAATGCTGTCATGGTAATATTGTTCCAGGGTGAAGTAATGTTGTCATGGTAATATTGTTCCAGGTTGAGGTAATGTTGTCATGGTAATATTGTTCCAGGGTGAAGTAATGTTGTCATGGTAATATTGTTCCAGGTTGAGGTAATGTTGTCATGGTAATATTGTTCCAGGGTGAAGTAATATTGTCATGGTAATATTGTTCCAGGTTGAGGTAATGTTGTCATGGTAATATTGTTCCAGGTTGAGGTAATGTTGTCATGGTAATATTGTTCCAGGTTGAGGTAATGTTGTCATGGTAATATTGTTCCAGGTTGAGGTAATGTTGTCATGGTAATATTGTTCCAGGTTGAAGTAATGTTGTCATGGTAATATTGTTCCAGGTTGAGGTAATGTTGTCATGGTAATATTGTTCCAGGTTGAGGTAATGTTGTCATGGTAATATTGTTCCAGGGTGAGGTAATGTTGTCATGGTAATATTGTTCCAGGTTGAGGTAATGTTGTCATGGTAATATTGTTCCAGGGTGAAGTAATGTTGTCATGGTAATATTGTTCCAGGTTGAGGTAATGTTGTCATGGTAATATTGTTCCAGGGTGAAGTAATGTTGTCATGGTAATATTGTTCCAGGTTAAGGTAATGTTGTCATGGTAATATTGTTCCAGGGTGAGGTAATGTTGTCATGGTAATATTGTTCCAGGGTGAAGTAATGTTGTCATGGTAATATTGTTCCAGGTTGAGGTAATGTTGTCATGGTAATATTGTTCCAGGTTGAAGTTTAGGTCCTGGCTGAGACTGAGGGCAGTAGGATAGTGGGCAGTGTAGCAGTGCTTCTGGCTAGGATTGAGACTGAGCAATAGCACCCGTGTATGGAAGGGGTGATTTCCAGTGGCAGACAGCTCGGCAGCTCCCAGAGGGATCGTTCTTTATCTTCTTCTGTTGGAATACCAACCCTCAGTTTCACCCTCAGCCAGAACCTCAGTAGAGACTTATTTTGTTTACTTCTTATTAAGTAAACAAGCAAACATTGAGCATAAGGTCTGGCGATCTACAGCCCTACACGGCATACATTTTAAACCCTACCCATGCCTGCATCGTTCAGGCCCTACCCTAGCCAGGCCCGATTGCTTCTGACAAACGTAAGGCCCAACCCTGCCTGAAACCATTAGTAAATCCATTAGCTGTTATTCTCTGTCTGTCACTCACTCCCTGAGTGCAGCTCACTCTGCATGCGCTCTATTCATGGCGGCTCGGTCTGTGAGTATCCATAGCAACGTCTTCGCTTGGCCTGCTCTGCTCTGCTCAACGAAGAGACATGAGAGAGCAGTTAGCATGTTGGCTACTTTCCGTCACTCTAAACTCGGACAACTCAAGGAACCTTTATTATTTTCTGTGAAATAAATCTCTCCTGTCTTTATATTGGGATGAGGTTTAAGTACTTCTGACACCCATGTTATGATCTTAGTCAGATATATGACTGTACTGCAGCAGCAGAGCACGAACAAACGGCTCAGCTTCAAAATGTTAGTGATCAATTTAGTAATACTCAAGCCCTACCTGTACCCTAGTTATTGATGAGAAAACAGGCCCTACCTGGCCCTAATCCGATGTTAGGGCCAGCCCGTCAGGCTTTGGTCGGGTAGCAGAGCTCTACTGCCATCTCAACCTGTCACCTCCAGCTTCATCTGACCTCTAACCTCTAACCTCTGACCTCTGTTTTCTCCTAGGAGGGGCGGCAGCCGGCAGGGAACAGAGAGCAGCAGGGGAGACCAACCCTTTCCTAGCTCCCCGCTCTGCGGCCGTGCCACTGATGCATCATGGGAGTGGTAGTTCCAGTGGGTCGGGAGGACACCACCTCCTGATGAAACCTATCTCAGACAACCTTCCCACCTTCACGCCTCTGCCTGTCTCTGCCGAGAACGAAGGACGGGTGCTCAAAGACTTACTCAAGCAGTGATTGGAGCCGTGGCCTGTCAATCAGAGCTCCTCATCCAATCAGGAGGAACGTAGACACTACATAGACTGAGATGGAGGAGGACCGTTATTACTGTGCTCCTTTCTTCCAACAGTCACTCAGTGACGTCACTAACTTCCTCCACACAGCAGGACATGTCACCCTCTCTGATTCACTGGCAGTTTGTTGTCCTTTTTAAAAAAAATATATATATTTTTTTAGAAAGGGGTTGAAATAGTCTTTTTTTTTTTTTAAATGTACTAAAGAAGGATCCATTCCGTTGGCTATGTTAAGGAGACGATCAGGACTCCCATTCACTCAGTCTGTGTAACCTTTTCTGCCACAGTATTGTTACAGACGCATTGAACAGAGAGGGAATTGTTTGTGTACGCGTCCTGTTTCATAGCCGTGCATTATAACGTGAGGGAGAACATCTCAGCTGTACTATAACATCACTGTTTGGATAATTGGAGATGTAGGTATATAAGTTTTGTATTATTTTAATTGAATTTTAGCCATAAGCCTCAACTCTGGTTCTGGCCCAAATAGCACCCTAATCCTTACTTTTGACCTGAGCCTTACGGTGCATGGTCAAAGGTAGTGCACTATGTAGGGAATAGGGTACCATTTGGATCGTAGACTCGTCTGATCTGATGCAAGGCTTGCCTGATGCTTCCTGGCAACAGCAATGCTGTAGAGATTTAATGTGAGGCTGCTCTATGCATCTGGTGAAACCATCCAGACATTTCTGCTAAATCTTCTGTTTTCCAGACAGAGAGACGGTGATTAGCCACACGGCATTACTGTGGTAAAACTGGTAATAACAGGCTGTGGTTTGATCAGATTGCTTGACTATCGTTCCGTTCCAATTAGCACCTTATTGCTTATAAACATACAGTGCAATTGTGTGTGGGTGTGTGGGTGTGTGGGTGTGTGGGTGTGTGTGTACCAGTCAAAAGTTTTAGAACACCACCATAGTAGAATAATAGTGAAGACCATCAAAACGATGAAATAACACATATGGAATCATGTAGTAAGCTAAAAAAAAGTGTTAAAGAAATCAAAATATTAGTTACATTTTTAGATTCTTCAAAGTAGCCACCATTTGCCTTGGTGACAGCTTGGCACACTCTTGGCGTTCTCTCAACCAACTTCACCTGGAATGCTTTTCCAACAGTTTTGAAGGAGTACCCACATATGCTGAGCACTTGTTGGCTGCTTTTCCTTCTCTCTGCGGTAAAACTCATCCTAAACCATCTCAATTGTGTTGACGTCGGGTGATTGTGGAGGCCAGGTCATCTGATGCAGCACTCCATCACTCTCTATCTTGGTCAAATAGCTCTTACACAGCCTGGAAGCGTGTGTTGGGTCATTGTCCTGTTGAAATACAAATTATAGTCGCACTAAGCGCAAACCAGATGGGATGGCGTATCGCTGCAGAATGCTGTGGTAGCCATGCTGGTTAAGTGTGCCTTGAATTCTAAATAAATCATAGACAGTGTCACCAGCAAAGCACCATCACACCTCCTCCTCCATGCTTCACGGTGGGAACAACACGTGGAAATTATCCGTTCACCTACTCTGCGTCTCATAAAGACATGGCGGTTTTAACCAAAAATCTCACATTTGGACTCATCAGACCAAAGGACAGATTTCCAACGGTCTAATGTCCATTGCTCGTGTTTATTGGCCCAAGCAAGTCTCTTCTTCTTATTGGTGTCCTTTAGTAGTGGTTTCTTTGCAGCAATTCGACCATGAAGGCCTGATTCACGCAGTCTCCTCTGAACAGTTGATGGTGAGATGTTTCTGTTACTTGAACTCTGAAGCATTTATTTGGGCTTCAATTTCTGAGGCTGGTAACTCTAATGAACTTATTCTCTGCAGCAGAGGTAACTCGGGGTCTTCCTTTCCTGTGGCGGTCCTCATGAGAGCCAGTTTCATCGTACCGCTTGATGGTTTTTGTGACTGCACTTGAAGACGCTTTCAAAGTTATTTTCCAGATTGACTGACCTTCATGTCTTAAAGTAATGATGGACTGTCATTTCTCTTTGCTTATCTGAGCTGTTCTTGCCATAATATGGACTTGGTCTTTTACCAAATAGGGCAATCTTCTGTATACCACGCCTACCTTGTAACAACCCAACTGATTAGCTCAAACGCATTGAGAAGAAAATAAATTCCACAAATTAACTTTTAACAAGGCACACCTGTTAATTGAAATGCATTCCAGGTGACTACCTCATGAAGCTGGTTGAGAGAATGCGAAAAGTGTGCAAAGCTGTCATCAAGGCAAAGGGTGGCTACTTTGAAGAATCTCAATTATAAAATATATTTTCATTTGTTTACCACTTTTTTTTTGGTTACTAAATGATTCTAATGATTCTATTTGGTTACTAAATGATGTGTTATTTCATAGTTTTGATGTCTTCACTATTATTCTACAATGTAGAAAATAGTAAAAAATAAAAACCCTGGAATGATTAGGTGTCCAAACTTTTGACTGGTACTGTATATATGTATGTATGTGCGTACATGGGTGTCTATAAATATGAAATATAAAACTTTCAGAACTACCTTAAGTGCCAATTTTTCTGTTCAGATAGGTATACTGTATGATTTTGGTTTGTAAATGAAGAAATATAAATATATATTTACAAAGTTGTAAAAACATAACAAAAACTGCACATTAAAAAGGTTTACGTGATGTCTTGCCCACTCTGTAAAGTTAGCTCTACATTTTTGTACGAATGTCCTCCACAACCGACTACTGCCAAATGAATGTCACAGATGCTTTCTCGAAAGTAAATAGACTAACATATATATTAACATATATTCATGTACCTCCTTAACATGTGTTAAAGATGCTCAGACTGAAGTTCGAAATTCTTAATGGATGATTAGAAAACCCTAAAACTGAGACTCTGATCATCGTGATAAGGACCAGTGATTTTCTTTTGTTGGTTGTTATGATAAAAATAAAGGAATCACTATAGTAATATATATATACTATATATTACCCTTAATCACATAGGTTGTCTGCTCCGTTTTGAGTTGAAGCTATTGGCTGTGTCTCAAATTACACCCTATTCTCTGTACATAGTGTTGTGAAGATTACCACCCAGGGACACCTGAAGTCAATATTGAATTCATTATTATTATGAGGAAGCTGGTGAGGTTCCAACAAACTTAATGCACCATAGTGCACGTCGGTCTGGAGCTCTGCCAGGGCAGTCCCGTTAGTTCTCTTATAGTTAAAATTTGCACGATTTACATGATTCATAATGAATTCATTAATGTTTGGTTCCTGCATGTGACTGACCAAATACCTCACGAGGCTTTTTCTCTCCAAGCTAAGACCTTGAAACTGAGAGAACCCCTTTTCGGTTCTCAAAGCAATGTTCTGGGCGTACTGCTAAATTGCTTATACTGATAGTGAGGATTCTACCCCAGGCACAATCAATCAGTCACTTGCATGAACCCAGTCCAATTTGCTTATTAGAAAAGCACAAACAACATTTTTCCCTCACAATAGTGCCCTACTTTTGATCAGGGCCCATAGGGTTCCGGCCAAAAGTAGTGAACTATATAGGGAATCGGGAGCCTTTTGGGATGCATTTTTTTAATTTAACCTTTTATTTAACGAGGCAAGTCAGTTAAGAACAAATTCTTATTTACAATGATGGCCTAGGAACAGTGGGCCATCAGGAACAGTGGCCTTGTTCAGTGGCAGAACGACAGATTTTTTTTAACCTTGTCAGCTCAGGGATTCGAATAACAACTTTTCAGTTACTGGCCCAACATTCTAACCACTAGGCTACCTGCTCTAACCACTAGACTACCTACCTATAACCACTAGACCACCTACCACTAGGTTACCTGCCGCCCCAAGAGCGTATACCTAAGAGACCCAGTGATTTATTATTTTGATATTCTTCCACCTTGACCAACAGAATGCAGTAGTTACAATGTTCAGCAAAGAACCACTAGCCTCTGTATACACTGCAACTCAGAACCACTAGCCTCTGTATACACTGCAACTCAGAACCACTAGCCTCTGTATACGCTGCAACTCAGAACCACTAGCCTCTGTATACGCTGCAACTCAGAACCACTAGCCTCTGTATACACTGCAACTCAGAACCACTACATTTACATTTTAGTAATTTAGCAGACGCTCTTATCCAGAGCAACTTACAGTAGTGAATGCATATATATATATATTTTTTTTTCCCATACTGGTCCCCCGTGGGAATCGAACCCACAACCCTGGTGTTGCAAACACCATGCTCTACCAACTGAGTCACACGGGACCTCTAGCCTCCATATACGCTGCAACTCAGAACCACTAGCCTCTGTATACGTTGCAACTCCTATGCATATCAGAAAAGTTACCTAACTTCCATTTCAAAGTGTCTGAATATTCTGCACTTGGACATATGTAACTAATTTATCTTCTAATGCTCTGCTGGGACACATTCAGCCACTAAACGTTATGGAAAGTTGCAGGTAGAAATGCCATGGATTGAGTCGATGTCGTAACTTTTAGTAGTGGTACATTTCCCGATCTCAAAACAGCCAGGGGTGGTTCCTCTCTACAAGAAGAGCAGTAAAACAAATGTAGGAAACTACAGGCCTGTGTCAATCCTCAGCACCTTATCTAAAGTTGTTGAGAGATTTTGTTTTTTTAATCAACTTGAGGGATACCTTTTCGAGAACAAACTTCTTTATGAACTCCAGTCTGGCTTTAGAACAGCTGATTCCACTGGTACTTGCCTTATCCACATTTTTGACCTCAATAAGCAGGAAAGTGAGAAGGGGGAACTATACAGGTAGGGTCATGTTAGACTTGCAGAAAGCTTTTGATACTGTGGACCATGATATTCTGCTGATGAAACTGAAATTCATGTTTCTAAATGATGTAGCTGTCACAAGCGTCGAAAGGGACAGACCAAGGCGCAGCGTGTTGAGTGCTCATCTTTTATTTTTTGAGAGAACACTTAAACAAAATAAACAAATGACAAACGACAGTTCTGTAAGGTACTAACTATACGAAAAAACAACCACCCATAAAACCCAAAGGAAAACAGGCTGCCTAAGTATGGCTCCCAATCAAAGACAACGAAAAACACCTGCCTCTGATTGGAAACCATACTCGGCCAAACATGGAAAATGAAACATAGAAATAGAAAACTACAACCAAAATCCCCTAGAACCAAAAAAACACAAAACACACAAAACAACCCCCCCTGCCATGCCCTGACCTGACCATTCTATTATGGCAAATTACCCTTTTTACTGGTCAGGACGTGACAGTAGCAGTGAATTGGTTTAGGTCTTATCTGACCAATGGAATACAAGTATAATGTTGAATATGTTCTGTCAGAGGCCAAAGAAATATCCCGTGGAGTACCACAGGGATCCATTTTAGGGCCTCTCTTATTTCTTATATACGTTAATGATATGCCAGATACAGTAAAGTGCAAACTCCTGCTTTATGCTGATGACTCAGCCATACTGGTATCAGGGAAGGATACAGTTTACATAGAAGAGACCCTGAGTAAGGAATTGCATTTTGTTAGAGATTGGTTGACTGACAACCCACAATAGCTGCTAAAATTATTTGTAAAATGAACAAATTGAAATGTTTATATGGTAACACTTGATATTTTAACATCAAAATTAAGAAACTGCTTGTCTCAACTCAGTGTCATTTTGATTATGCCTGAACTACTTGGTATATCGTTGCTCTCTGAAAAATAGAATGCAGGTCATGCAAAATAATGTTATCAGGTGTAACAAGCGTCGAAGAGATGAGACCAAGGTGCAGCGGAGTTAGTGTTCATCATAAAAGGTTTTAATTAAAAAACAAGAGAACACTACCAAAATGAACAAAAACGACAGCAAACAGATTTGCAGGCTAGACAAACAGCAGTGCAAATACAACTACCCACAACCTACCAAACAAACACACACCTACTTATAGGACTCCCAATCAGAGGCAACTAGAAACACCTGCCTCCAATTGAGAGTCCAGCACCCAAAACTAAACATAGAAAAACAAACCTAGAACCTATACCAAAACTAACACACCCCACAATACAAAACAAATATACCTCTGCCACGTCCTGACCAAATATAATACAAATAATACCTAAATATTGGTCAGGACGTGACATCAGGTATATGCTGAATATCCCTCTAGGACCCACATAGGGTCCGGGAGGTGGGCTTTGTTGCCTTTGGCGTCCAGAGTGGATCAACTTAAATGTAATCATATATTTGACATCCTTAAATGATTGTTCCCCAGGTTATATGAAAAACAACATTTGATATGGTCTATAACCAAGTCAGTTACAATTACCAGAGCTAATGTTATGTCTTGTAAAATCCCAAGAGTAAACAGTACTGCGAGGAGCACGTTTTTTTCCAAACAGGCATTTGTCTATGGAATAACCTTTCCTTAGAGATCAAGCAAAGAAAAAGTATAAATAGCTTTTTAAAAAGAAAAGCCAGCAAAGGTTTTAATTTGGACAGGGTTGTCTCAGTAAGAGAAACCACTCCACTGACCCTTGTGCCCCCTACTGCTGCTCAGTTGTATATATCTGAAGGGTCGGTATGATGTGCAATTAATAGATTGTTTTAATGTGAAATTAATACGGTGGATTTTTTTAAGGTTAGGGAGACGTGCAGTGAATAGTGCCCCTTAATAGGATGTCAATATAAATGAATGTATTTATGGTTGTTTTGTAAAAAAAATTATTGCCTTTTTAATCATTATATGTGTTATTGTTTGGAGAACCACTTTAGAAACAAGCGTTTTAATTAATACTTTCAAGTGATATCCTTTGGTTCCACAGTGTACATTTTTTGTTGTGTATGTCTGTTACCCAAAATAACCGTATTCTACCTGTCAGAGGCATGTTTGTTCTACATGGCATATTTCTATCTGAATGTTCCCAAACATTGTGTCCTGATGAACGCACCCCTATGGAGGCAGAATAGGATGCAATGCTTGTATGACCTTGTATTGTTCTGGTATTGGGGAGCAACATGATGATCATCAACTGAGATTATTTGATTTAACAGATCACTGCCTTTGTAACTGCTTAGCTTCCGTCCCTCTCCTCGCCCCAACCTGGGCTCGAACCAGGAACCCTCTGCGCACATCAACAACTGACACCCCACGAAGCATCGTTACCCATCGCGCCACAAAAGCCGTGGCCCTTGCGGCGCAAGGGGAACAACTACTTAAGGTCGCAGAGCGAGTGACGTCACCTGATTGAAACACTACTAGCGCGCACCACCGCCAACTACCTAGCTATTTCACATCGGTTACACCTTCATAGAACCATAATGGATTATTTGCATTGTGCTTTAAAGGAGTAGTTAGCGGTTTAGGTTTGTTCACAGAACATGTGGAGAATCTCAATTCGATTTTTTTTCAATAAATACTACCTAGTGTGATACATTGTCATTAGTGTGATTGCCCCCACCTGGATCATGACCTAATAAACTACCACATGATCTTGGCCAGTGTGGTTGTCTGTAGAGCATTGTGCTTGCAATGCTAAAGATTGTGGGTTCTATTCCCGTTAAGGCCACCCATATGTAAAATGTATGCACACATGAATGTAAGTCGTTTTGGATAAAAGCGCCTGTTAAATGTCGCTGGGACTTTACTTTCATTAATCTGATGACTGTTATTTATCTAATCAATTAACTCTGTTTAATTGTGACCAGATTTAAATTCATCATGTAACAATTAACTCATTAGGATTTGGGGCACCACGAGAGCGGTTCTTTAAAGAGTGACCATCTCCTGAATTAAACTCTAAAGGTCTTAACCTATCACATCTATTAACTGTCAACGTATTAATCATAACCTCGTATCATATCATTCTGAACAGTCGTAACCTCCTTGGATCTGCAAAAACCCCAGCCTTACTTATGATTCAGTACTACCCAAATTGGTTTACTTCATTATTTACCAGCTAACTAAATGGTAAAACAGGATAAACATACACACTTAATACATTAGAAACAGGTCCCTAGCGGACTGACACAATATGGCGGCTTGTTACAAAAGAGATGGAGAGGGGGGCAGAGAGTGACAGAGACAGAATTTGATACATTTAGAAACTACTCTCACAGTAATCATATACTTTGCACACGAACCGCCGCCCGTTTGGAGTAAGAAATCATGAATGTATTTACATGTAAATGTTTTGCTTCTTCATGTATTTCAATCGGGACCAGGCCTTCTTGGAAAAGGGTGTTGGGCCTTTTTGCAGCACACTTGTAAGGCTCCGATTGTCCAAAAGGGATAAACCACCTGTCTCCTATTGTTGTTCTCCTCTGCTGTTGTCCGGTATCCGGTGACCTGTCGTGTAGTCCTGAACAGAACTACAGAGTTGATTTTCCTTCCATTCGCTCTAGAAGATGCTCCTTTGTAGATAGGCTAGCCAGCCGCGTCGATGGTTCCCAATGGTTTGAAGAAAGTAGTAGAATGGTCCCACTTAAATTCGCTTTTCGAGATACTAGCTGTACCAGTGATTGTCTGGGAGGTAACTTTATCTTCTCTACCTCGTGTTGAGATTTAACGTTTAAACCACGTTAAATATGAGCTGCAGCTCATTGTCTTTCTGATCTGATATGTTAATTCTTAACCCATCATTTTATACTGTTGGTTCAAAAGGGGCGGTTCCGTCAGGGGAATTTGGAGAGGGAGATAGCTGAATGTTCTGTCCTTGATTTGTAACAGGGCATGAGCTGTCAATCCCCCATCAGTTCCCTTCTATCAGACCTCAGGATTAGACCCAGATGCAGTTCGAAATAACAGGTGTTCATTAACAAAACAGGGGGCATGCAGACGACAGGTCAGGGCCAGTCAGAGGTCAGTAATCCAGGGCAGAGTCAGAAAAATACAGAACGGCAGGGCCTGGAAAGAAGAGACAGAGGGCTGTGAGACAGAGGTTTAATCCTTGATACATGAAAAGTGGGATGTATACGGAGGGTGTGGGGCAACGGAAGATGAACAGCAGAGGGGCTAAGGATCTAAGAGATGGGGATAGGGGCGATAAAACGGGGGAGAAAGTTTGCGGGATTACACCTGGAAGGGAAGATCCCAAGTGGACAGCCATACCCTCTGCCTGAGACGATAACGGGGAGCTGAGGTCCAGTGGTGGTCCGCCTGTCGTCTATCTGGAGGTGGTCTTGAGAAGAGAAGACTGGGCTCTCTTCCATGTACGGCAACAGAGGCGGACAGACATCTGGACCGAGGGTATGTTGACCTCTTCCTCTTGCTCAGGAAAGAGCGGGGGCTGATATCCCAGCAAACACTCAAAAGGCGAGAGACCAGTGGCTGAGCAGGGTAAGGTGTTGAGTGCGTGTTCTACCCAACCTAGTTGCTGGTTTCAGGTGGTGGGGTTGGTGGAGACAAGGCAACGAAGAGTTGTCTCCAGGTCCTAATTATCTCGCACCATTAGACTGGGAGTAAAACGGGCGGGGGAGGCAGAAGGACGGATACACCCTGCTGCCAGCGAGTCCTCGATGTACACTACCGGTCAAAAGTTTTAGAACACCTTCACATTCAAGTGTTTTTCTTAAATAGTAAAGACATCAAAACTATATAATAACACATATGGAATCATGTAGTAAACAAAAAAGTGTTAAACAAATCAAAATATATTTTATATTTGAGATTCTTCAAATAGCCACCCTTTGCCTTGATGACAGCGTTGCACACACTTGGCATTCTCTCAACCAGCTTCATGAGGTAGTCACCTGGAATGCATTTCAATTAACAGGTGTGCCTTGTTAAAAGAATTTTGTGTAATTTCTTTCCTTCTTAATGAGTTTGAGCCAATCAGTTGTGTTGTGACAACGTAGGGGGGTATACAGAAGATAGCCCTGTTTGGTAAAATACCAAGTCTATATTATGGCAAGAATTGCTCAGATAAGCAAAGAGAAATGATAGTCCATCATTACTTTAAGACATGGTCAGTCAATGAGGTCAAGAACTTTGAAAGTTTCTTCAAGTGCAGTCGCAAAAACCATCGAGCTCTATGAGGAAACTGTTGCAAAAACCATCAAGCTCTATGATGAAACTGGCCCTCATAAGGACCACCACAGGAATGGAAGACCCAGAGTTACCTCTACTGCAGAGGATAAGTTCATTAGAGTTACCAGCCTCAGAAATTGCAGCCCAAATAAATGCTTCAGACTTCAAGTAACAGACACATCTCAACATCAACTATTCAGAGGAGACTGTGAAATCAGGCCTTAATGGTTGAATTGCTGCAAAGGACACCAATAATAAGAAGAGACTTGCTTGGGCCAAGAAACACGAGCAATGGACATTAGCCCGTGCCAAATTTGAGGTTTTTGGTTCCAATCGCTGTGTCTTTGTGAGACACGGTGTGGGTGAACGAATGATCTCTGCATGTGTATTTTCCACCATGAAGCATGGAGGATGAGGTGTTATGGTGTGAAGGTGCTTTGCTGGTGACACTGTCAGTGATGCATTTAGAATTCAATGCATTCTTAAACAGCATGGCTACCACAACATTCTGAAGCTGTACGCCATCCCTTCTGATTTGGGCTTAGTTGGACTATCAATTGTTTTTCAACAGGGCAATGACCCAACACACCTCCAGGCTGTGTAAGGGCTATTTGACCAAGAAGGAGAGTGATGGAGTGCTGCATCAGATGACCACAATCCCGCGACCTCAACCGAATTGAGATGATTTGGGATGAGTTGGACCGCAGAGTGAAGGAACAGCAGCCAACAAGTGCTCAGCATATGTGGGAACTCCTTCAAGACTGTTAGAAAAGCATTCCAGGTGAAGCTGGTTGAGAGAATGCCAAGAGTGTGCAAAGCTGACATCAAGGCAAAGGGTGGCTACTTTTTTGTTTACTACATGTGTTATTTCATAGTTTTGATGTCGTCACTATTATTCTACAATGTAGAAAATAGTAAAAATAAAGAAAAACCCTTGAATGAGGTGGTGTTCTAAAACTTTTGACCGGTAGTGAATACAGCCATCCCTAGGGTGGTGTAGTGCCCGGTAGAAGGTCGATCCCGCAGTCAAAGGGTTGATGCAGAGGAAGCGAAGTAGCCCAGGCATTGCTGTAAACCTCCCGGAGGTCCTGGTGCTCCGCGGGAAAGGTCGGAGAGGTTCGAGGCTTCTTCCGAGCCCACAGGAAGACGTCCCGGGGCAATGCTGCGCCAACTTCAGGCAATGGCCGTGGTAGAACGGGCTCCAGCCCATGATAGCACCAGCAGTCCAGTTGATAAGGGGATTGTGTCGCTGGAGCCAAGAAAACACCACGGGAACCTGAGGAGAACCTGAGGAGACTTAATGAGCATGAACTGCGTAGACTCACTGTGGTTCCCTGACACTCACAGGTTGATAGGAGTAGTATTGTGGTTGACTGCCTATAGAACACCCATCCAGCTCTCCAACGTCCATGGGAATGGAGAGGGGCTGAGTGGGGGATGTCCAGCTCTGACATCAGTGTAACTCTCATCGGCCCCAGAGTCAATGAGAACCCGGAGAGATTTCAACTGGTCGCCCCACAGCAGGATGGCATGGAGAGGGGTGCGAGTAAGGGGAGAAGGAAAATTCTCCATATGGCCCACCAGAGTACTTGTACCTACTGATGAGCCTGGTCTTTAAATGGACAGGTAGACACATAATGACTGGTAGTCCCGCAATACAGACAACTCTCGGTGTTAAGTCTGCATAAACGTTCGGCTGGAGACAGCCTAGCTCTGCCGAGTTGCATTGGCTCCGGAAGAGGCGATTCGGCAGACCTCGGAGGAACTCGGGTAACCTCAGATTCTCTCGAGAATGTAGACGCCGGGGACTTCCGGGATTCCTCAGAGGTGAGGTGGGATCCTTGGGCGAGTGAATGGGACCGGAATCAGACTGCCTCTCCCTCCTAAGTTCCCGTAGCCGCCCATCGATCCAGATGGTCCAGGCGATGAGCGTTTCGAGACCCGTAGGCAGCTCCCAGGATGCGAGCTCGTCTTTAACCTCCTCCAATAATCCATGAAGGAACGCGTCGAGGCGTTCTCCACTGTCAATGTGTGAAAATTCTCTGCATAGTTTGCCACACCATGAGAGTCCTGACGTAGTTGGAGAAGCTTACGAGCTGCCTCTCTTCCTGGACAACGGACAATGAAACTCTTTTACGTACCTCCGCCACAAATTCCTCCAGACAGAGACAAACTGCGAATTGTTGCTCCCACAACGCCGTAGCCCAGGCGAGAGCCCTCCCAGACATAAGCGTTATCAAGTACGCTATCCTCGAGCGATCCGAGGGAAACGAAAAGAGGGCTTCAGCTCAAAGAAGAGAGAACACTGGGTGAGAAACGCCCGGCAGGATCCTGGATCTCCAGCGTAGCGCTCCGGAGGTGGTAAGCGGGGTTCTTGGGAAGTCGGGGTAGGTTGGGGAGAGGCGCTGCTGGTATCGGGGTAACTGACAGTCTGGGGGGTTACTGTAGTGGCGGGCTGCCTAACAGATAATCCGCGGAATTGCTCCAGCAATGTATGGAAGGCACGGTCATGGCGTTCCGCCAAGGTCTAGAATCCTTCCTTAAGACCTTGAAGTAACTCCTTGTGTCTTCCAACGGTGGCTCCTTGGGAGGAGACGGCGTTGCAGGGCTGGTCCGAATCTGCTGGGTCAGTCGTGGCCAGTTCGTACTATCAGACCTCAGGACAAGACCCAGATGCAGAAAGTTCAAATAACAGATGTTTATTAATAAAATGGGGCAGGCAGACGACAGGTCAAGGGCAGGCAGAGGTCAGTAATACGGAGCAGTGTCCGACAGGTACAGAACGGCATGCAGGCTCAGGGTCAGGACAGGCACAGTGGTCAAAACTAGAAAAACAAGGGCTAGAGTGAAACAGGAGTATGGGGAAAAACACCCTGGTAGGCTTGACGAAACAAGACGAAATGGCAACAGACAAACAGAAAACACAGGTATAAATGCACAGGGGATAATGGGGGAAATGAGTGACACCTGGAAGGGGGGGTGTAGACAAGCACAAGACAGGTGAAACAGATCAGGGCGTGACACCTTCTCCCTCCCCCTCTGAGAGGTGGTCTGGTTGAAGTTATTTATTGCAAAGCTAATCTGACCTATTTGGATCCTTACAGGACAGTCATGACAATATAATAATGTAATTAGTATTATATGATTGAGACAAACAGTTTAGCAGCCTTACATAGCCTTGCTTATGCAACGAATAGTGTCTTAAACACAACACACCCTCCAGATAGGTGTAATGCGATGCTACTGGCGGAGACCTGGTCTGGACTTTCCACCGTAGTAGCACCAACGAAAACCCCTAAACACCTCCCCGAGCACTCTCACCACCACCCTGTGAGAGCCCTCTGTGGCAAAGAAAGAGTGGGGTCATGACAAACTAACCAGGGTAGGCCTAGCACCACGGGAAGCGCAGGAGAGTTAATAAGGAAGAGACTAATTCTCTCCTTGTGCCCCCCCTGCTTCACCATGCCCAGAGGAGCGGTGGCCTCCCTGATCAAACCTGACCCTAATGGTCGACTATCTAAGGCGTGAACGGGGAAGGGCACAGTCACGGGAACAATGGGGATCCCTAAACTATGGGCGAACGATCTATCTATAAAGCTCCCAGACGCGCCTGAATTGACGAGCGCCTTATGCTGGGAATGCGGTGACAACTCAGAAAAAGTGACATAGACAAACATATGAGCAACAGAGGGCTCATTGCTGCGTGCTCTCAGACGGGTTCCTCCACCCCTATACCCGGGGTACCTGCTCCTGCTGACTCCATAGTTTTGGTAATTCTGTAATGCGATGCTACTGGCAGCAGAGAAGTCAGGCGCAGGAGAGCGGAAACTCATTTACAACGGTTGTGTTTAATAACCATAAACCGCCGTCAACAGAATAATACAATAAATGGGTCAAACAAAACCCGGTAAATACCAGCATACCGTGCACAAGCACTACAACAAACAATTACGGACGAGGACATGGGGGGGAACAGAGGGTTAAACACACAACATGCAATTGATGGAATTGGAACCAGGTGTGATGGAAGACAAGACAAAACAAATGGAAAATGAAAAGTGGATCGGCGATGGCCGACCGCCGAACGCCGCCCGAACAAGGAGAGGGACAGACTTCGGCGGAAGTCGTGACAATAGGTTTTAAACATGCCTTGTAGAGTGATGGAAAGAATGACTGTGTACCAATGAATGGTGTTGTGACTGAGTACCAGTGAATGGTGTTGTAACAGAGAATGGTGTTGTAACAGTGAATGGTGTTGTAACAGTGAATGGTGTTGTAACAGTGAATGGTGTTGTAACAGTGAATGGTGTTGTAACAGTGAATGGTGTTGTGACTGAGTACCAGAGAATGGTGTTGTAACAGTGAATGGTGTTGTAACAGTGAATGGTGTTGTAACAGTGAATGGTGTTGTAACAGTGAATGGTGTTGTAACAGTGAATGGTGTTGTGACTGAGTACCAGTGAATGGTGTTGTAACAGTGAATGCTGTTGTAACAGTGAATGGTGTTGTAACAGTGAATGGTGTTGTAACAGTGAATGGTGTTGTAACAGTGAATGGTGTTGTACCAGTGAATGGTGTTGTAACAGTGAATGGTGTTGTAACAGAGAATGGTGTTGTGTTGATAGGTGAGACTCAACTGTGTTTACTGAACACCCACTGCCATGTAGGCCTCTGGTGAAAGCCCAGCGACTCAGGCCCAGACCGAGGCAAGCCTTTACATGTCAATGCAATAAGGCTAGATTAATTATAGGTAGTGGAAGTAGTCTCTCACCTTCCTACAGAATCAGAAAAATAGAATAGATTATAAAATAAGATAAAAAAATCACTTTGCTGTAGAATCAGAATCAGAACGGAGGAATGTAACAGAACTGTGTATGTCTTCAGAGTCCCATTGTAGAATCCTGTCCTGTTGATCTGCTCTTCGATAATTATTAATACATTTTCAAGTAGGCCCATACTTTGGATTAATGCGCCCTCTGATATCCCATCTGGGGCATTTCCCCCTCTCCCCTCTGCGGTGGTTCGAGGGGGCTGTCTCTCTTTGATTGAATCCAGCTGTTGTCAGAAATGCTTGAGGACCTGTCCCGGTCATTTGCATTGCTAAACTAAACTGTACAGTTTTAGAGAGAGGGGGGGGGGAAATAGACCAGACCGTTTTGAAAGACATTCCCTGTAAGGTGGGGCATATATCAAGGTTTCGGTCGACTGGATAGCTGTTTATCAAATCCTGGTTTAGGTTTTCGCCTAGTCTGGGCGGTGTGACTGGCGAGAGTAGCCCACCACATGCGCATTGGATTTTCGACTTCACAACAGTGTTCAAAACCTTTCTTGCTCCAAAGTATCCACGGGTCATCTGAGTATATCAGCAGGATCCATAGAACATGTTTTTGGACATACGTGGCTTGAATGTCTGGACTTACGCAAGGTTAGTGAATGATGTTGGTTGTGAAATAGTTGTGATAAAGTTGACCAAGTTTTGTTGTAAAACAGAGCCATAGATTTTACTTTTATGTCACCAATATAATCTTACTCTGGTACATGCAGTGGTTTGATATATCCTGATCCTTTTAAAACAGCCTTTAGCCTATATGGATTTGTCCCGTTGAATAATACAGGAGCCCAATATTGAGATTATGCCATACATGATCCATCCTTGTGAAATTAAGTTTATTTCTGACCAAAAAAACCCCTCAATCTTTTCAGAATGTTGACGGTTGCGGTGTTGGTGTTATGTAGCATCCACTCTGGATATGGCCAGGTAACACATGCATTTATTTCTCATGGTATTTATTGAGACGTCTGTCTGTCTGTCTGTCTGTCTGTCTGTCTGTCTGTCTGTCTGTCTGTCTGTCTGCCTGCCTGCCTGCCTGCCTGCCTGCCTGCCTGCCTGCCTGCCTGCCTTCCCTCCCTCCTTCCTTCCCTCCTTCCCTCCTTCCCTCCTTCCCTCCTGCCCATCTGTCTTCACGCATTTCATTCATTCCTGCATGCATCTACAAAGAGTAGAGTGAATGGTGATGGACAGTAGGAGGCTTCAGTGGAAAATGATAAACTATGAACAAGATAATGTACGAATGAATGAAACAAAGTTACTGCAATGTTCCAAGTGCTTAAAAATAAAACAGAAAAGCAGCTCAACTTAAAGCTTAAAGCTTAATGATGAATTAGTTGACTTCATAGTGTTTGTTTTTGCTTTCACTCACTGGTTGTCTGAATAATGCTCTTGGCCATCTGGTCTTTCCTATTCTTTCACGTAGACCTGCACGGAGGGGTTCGCCTATGATCGCAGAGCAAGAGTATGTGTTGGTGAGTTTAATCTCCCCTCCCCTCCCCTCCCCCACACACACCTACAGTATCCATTCTGTCTGTCTGTAGGCTGTGTTTTGAGCAGTGTCCATTCTGTCTGTCTATAGGCTGTGTTTTGAGCAGTATCCATTCTGTCTGTCTATAGGCTGTGTTTTGAGCAGTATCCATTCTGTCTGTCTGTAGGCTGTGTTTTGAGCAGTATCCATTCTGTCTATAGGCTGTGTTTTGAGCAGTATCCATTCTGTCTGTCTGTAGGCTGTGTTTTGAGCAGTATCCATTCTGTCTATAGGCTGTGTTTTGAGCAGTATCCATTCTGTCTGTCTGTAGGCTGTGTTTTGAGCAGTATCCATTCTGTCTGTCTATAGGCTGTGTTTTCAACAGTTTCCATTCTCTCTGTCTATAGACTGTGTTTTCAGCAGTATCCATCTTGCATCTTTATACATTATGTTTTGCAGGCAGATTGTTTACAAGGTGTCCAAGATAATGTTCCACTCTGGAACAATAAAGTTCCCCTCTTCTTATCCTTAACTGGTGTCCCTTCCTCCCTAGACATTGATGAGTGTCGTACGGTACCAGACGCCTGCAGAGGGGACATGCAGTGTGTGAACCAGAACGGAGGCTATCTCTGCATCCCCCGGGGGCTGTACAGCCAGCCTACCTACCCCCGGGCTGGTGGAGAAGGTGGAGGGGCAGGCAGGTCCCAGGCCAGCTACCCAGACACCTCCCTGGGCTTCCCAGTACCAGACCCCTACCCTCTACAACCCCCTCCAGGTCCCGTGGCACCCAGCTACCCCGTCGTAAGCCGCTCCGCTCCCTGCCTTCTGGGATACACCCTGGCAGAAGATGGGACTTGTCATGGTGAGTCTTAGTGATTATGTCCAATTACTATTTTTCATGAGAAGGTCTAATGGATTTGTCCCATGTCCCTGGTTGTTTTAAAGTTAGATATCTGTAATGGTGAGCACTTCTTTGTCACAAATGTCATAACATATTATACTCAACTAAAATGGCTTTTTCATAAATAGGCGCAAGGTGGATTTAGTGGGTTGTATATCTGGTGGTCTTGGTGGGATAGTGGGCTGTACATCTGGTGGGATAGTGGGCTGTATATCTGGTGGGATAGTGGGCTGTATATCTGGTAGGATAGTGGGCTGTATATCTGGTGGGATAGTGGGCTGTATATCTGGTGGTCTTGGTGGGATAGTGGGCTGTATATCTGGTGGGATAGTGGGCTGTATATCTGGTGGGATAGTGGGCTGTATATCTGGTGGGATAGTGGGCTTTATATCTGGTGGGATAGTGGGCTGTATATCTGGTGGGATAGTGGGCTGTATATCTGGTGGGATAGTGGGCTGTATATCTGGTGGGATAGTGGGCTGTATATCTGGTGGGATAGTGGGCTGTATATCTGGTCGGATAGTGGGCTGTATATCTGGTGGTCTTGGTGGGATAGTGGGCTGTATATCTGGTGGGATAGTGGGCTGTATATCTGGTGGGATAGTGGGCTGTATATCTGGTGGGATAGTGGGCTGTATATCTGGTGGGATAGTGGGCTGTATATCTGGTGGTCTTGGTGGGATAGTGGGCTGTATATCTGGTGGGATAGTGGGCTGTATATCTGGTGGGATAGTGGGCTGTATATCTGGTGGGATAGTGGGCTGTATATCTGGTGGTCTTGGTGGGATAGTGGGCTGTACATCTGGTGGGATAGTGGGCTGTATATCTGGTGGGATAGTGGGCTGTATATCTGGTGGTCTTGGTGGGATAGTGGGCTGTATATCTGGTGGGATAGTGGGCTGTATATCTGGTGGGATAGTGGGCTGTATATCTGGTGGGATAGTGGGCTGTATATCTGGTGGTCTTGGTGGGATAGTGGGCTGTATATCTGGTGGGATAGTGGGCTGTATATCTGGTGGGATAGTGGGCTGTATATCTGGTGGGATAGTGGGCTGTATATCTGGTGGGATAGTGGGCTGTATATCTGGTGGGATAGTGGGCTGTATATCTGGTGGGATAGTGGGCTGTATATCTGGTGGTCTTGGTGGGATAGTGGGCTGTATATCTGGTGGGATAGTGGGCTGTATATCTGGTAGGATAGTGGGCTGTATATCTGGTGGGATAGTGGGCTGTATATCTGGTGGGATAGTGGGCTGTATATCTGGTAGGATAGTGGGCTTTATATCTGGTGGTCTTGGTGGGATAGTGGGCTGTATATCTGGTGGGATAGTGGGCTGTATATCTGGTGGGATAGTGGGCTGTATATCTGGTGGTCTTGGTGGGATAGTGGGCTGTATATCTGGTGGGATAGTGGGCTGTATATCTGGTGGGATAGTGGGCTGTATATCTGGTGGGATAGTGGGCTGTATATCTGGTGGGATAGTGGGCTGTATATCTGGTGGGATAGTGGGCTGTATATCTGGTGGGATAGTGGGCTGTATATCTGGTGGGATAGTGGGCTGTATATCTGGTGGGATAGTGGGCTTTATATCTGGTGGGATAGTGGGCTGTATATCTGGTGGGATAGTGGGCTGTATATCTGGTGGGATAGTGGGCTGTATATCTGGTGGCATAGTGGGCTGTATATCTGGTGGGATAGTGGGCTGTATATCTGGTGGGATAGTGGGCTGTATATCTGGTGGGATAGTGGGCTGTATATCTGGTGGTCTTGGTGGGATAGTGGGCTGTATATCTGGTGGGATAGTGGGCTGTATATCTGGTGGGATAGTGGGCTGTATATCTGGTGGGATAGTGGGCTGTATATCTGGTAGGATAGTGGGCTGTATATCTGGTGGGATAGTGGGCTGTATATCTGGTGGGATAGTGGGCTTTATATCTGGTGGGATAGTGGGCTGTATATCTGGTGGAATAGTGGGCTGTATATCTGGTGGGATAGTGGGCTGTATATCTGGTGGGATAGTGGGCTTTATATCTGGTGGGATAGTGGGCTGTATATCTGGTGGAATAGTGGGCTGTATATCTGGTGGGATAGTGGGCTGTATATCTGGTGGGATAGTGGGCTGTATATCTGGTGGGATAGTGGGCTTTATATCTGGTGGGATAGTGGGCTGTATATCTGGTGGGATAGTGGGCTGTATATCTGGTGGGATAGTGGGCTTTATATCTGGTGGGATAGTGGGCTGTATATCTGGTGGGATAGTGGGCTGTATATCTGGTGGGATAGTGGGCTGTATATCTGGTGGGATAGTGGGCTGTATATCTGGTGGGATAGTGGGCTGTATATCTGGTGGCATAGTGGGCTGTATATCTGGTGGGATAGTGGGCTGTATATCTGGTGGGATAGTGGGCTGTATATCTGGTGGGATAGTGGGCTGTATATCTGGTGGGATAGTGGGCTGTATATCTGGTGGGATAGTGGGCTGTATATCTGGTGGGATAGTGGGCTGTATATCTGGTGGGATAGTGGGCTGTATATCTGGTGGGATAGTGGGCTGTATATCTGGTGTATATCTGCTGATAGCAGTACCGTTTATGTTATGATTGTGAGGCGCTATATAAATTCGACAGTCACAAGACGGAGACATGAAACGGGAGTATGGCACGTCAATGGAACTTGTTCAGATGTGATAAATGCAAACTGAAATGTGGACACTGACTGTAAGTCTATAACATCTCATTCAGCCTTAATATCAACTCATGCAGTCAAGCATTTCTTGCATTAAAATTATACACCAAAAGTAGGTACAATTTTTTTTACACAGGAACAGGAGTGGAGAAATATGATTTCTTTCAGCATCTTGACAGAATGTGAATGTGCAGTTAGGGATCGTCTGTAAATGTGTTGTCTTTATCAGCATCATAAAAGCTGATAGTATTTCAATCACAGTTAGGGACCGTCTGTAAAGGTGCTATCTTTATCAGCATCATAAAAGCTGATAGTATTTCAATCACAGTTAGGGACCGTCTGTAAAGGTGCTATCTTTATCAGCATCATAAAAGCTGATAGTATTTCAATCACAGGTAGGGACCGTCTGTAAAGGTGCTATCTTTATCAGCATCATAAAAGCTGATAGTATTTCAACCACAGTTAGGGACCGTCTGGAAAGGTGCTATCTTTATCAGCATCATAAAAGCTGATAGTATTTCAATCACAGTTAGGGACCGTCACTCAAACGGTTCCGGTGTCTCTGACTGTAGCTTCTAGCGCATTTTCTATATTAGTGGGTTAGTGTCGGGTTCACTTTAGTGGGTTAGTTCACTTTAGTGGGTTAGTCTCAGATTCACTTTATCACATGTAGTCAGACGGTTGCGGATGGGTTATTAGCAATTGCTGGCTGTCACGTCCTGACCAGTATAAGGGGTTATTTGTTATTGTAGTTTGGTCAGGATGTGGCAGGGGTGTGTTTGTTTAGAGTGTTTCGGGGTTTGTTGGGCTATGTTCTTATTTAAGAGGGGTGTTTGTTTAGAGTGTTTCGGGGTTTGTTGGGCTATGTTCTATGTTAGTATATTTCTATGTTTATCTAGTATGTCTAGTTCTATGTTTAGTTAATGGGGTTGACCTTCAATTGGAAGCAGCTGCTCCTCGTTGCTTCTAATTGAAGGTCCTATTTAAGAGGGGTGTTTTTTCTATGGGATTTGTGGCTAGTTGTTCTTTGTATAGCCTAGTAGCCTTACAGGACTGTTTCGTCGTTGTTTTTGTATACGTTTTGGTTTTCCTTCTTTCTGCCTAATATAAAGAAGATGAGTATACACATTCCCGCTGCACCTTGG